>NC_052483.1:2037612-2141714 GCF_009730915.1 Dioscorea cayenensis subsp. rotundata
AAGGCTTAAGTTATTTTCATTAAGTTAAAGATGACCTTACGCATGCTTAGTTATTAAAAGCTCATTATTTTCATTAAGTTGAAGATGGCCTTAAGCATGTTTAATTGTTAAAAGCTCATAATTTTCACTAAGTTGAGATGACCTTAAGCTATTTTCATTAAGTTGAAGATGACCTTAAGCATGCTTAATTATTAAAAGCATGTTGGGTATTTAAGGGTGGGCCAAAGAGATATATATATATATATATAGTTTTCTTTACAAAAATTCAATTTAGAAAGTATTATTATTTATTAGAAAAATAACAACAATTATTTATAAGCAAAGGTCTCCATCAAGAAGATGAACAGATGAATAAGAACATTGGGAAGAGCACCATATCATATGATGCCGCCTCTGTCAGTTCAACTTCAAATAATATATATAATAATTTCCCAAAAAATTCAATGCTTACTGCTCACTAACATCAAGCATACCGAGAATTAATTTATTGATCCTTGAGAGAAAATTGTGGATCATGTTCCCCAGATGTGAATAATTTCAGTTTTATGATGATTAGAGAACAATTTGCAGAAGAACATTCCATTTCTGCAGTAAAATTTTAACAGATTAAATTGAGAAAAAAATTAATTCTGTTGTTAGTGAAGAGAACAGAATTAGTAATATCAATGAATGTCAGATAAAGAAGAGCAAGGCTCAATTCTGCAGTAAAATTTTAACAGATAAAAAGTAAATAAATTCTGTTTGAAGTTCTGGATTGTTTGTAATGTCGGTGAATATCAAGGTAAATGATGCAGAAAAGCATGGTGCATTTTATTAATGTATTTGAAGAGAAAGGTCAATTGAATTGCATGATTTTCCAGCCTAAACCAGCAAAGTTTTCGACATTGCATGTGAAGTTGATGATCATGTAGTTCAGATATATTAGCATCAACTTCCGGCATTGTGTTCAATGTTTTTTTTGTATTTGTGCTGATACGAAGACAAGGATTCATGTAATACAATCTGAATGAAGCCTCGGCAAACAATGGCAGTGAGATTATGCATCTCATTCTTGATATTTGATATTTCATTATCGAAATATCACAAATCAAGTGATCGTATTGTTTTGAGGAGTTGATGTTGCTGTCTAAATTAATAGGCATAAAATATCTGTTTGTACATAGTTCATGAGCTGAAACTGGATATCAGATTCATGTATTTAATTTCTTTATTGGATCATTGAAAAATTGAGGTCAATTAATTAACAGCAAGATCAACATTTTTCTAGTAATAAAAAAATTTAACAAATACGACAAACAAACAATAACTAGGGAAGTTACCTTTTGGAACTGATTCAATGAAATGGCATTGCAGTGAAGAGAAATGTCCTGCAGCAAAATTTCAGCAGATTCCAGGAGAATTATATGATAATAAATTGATTCTTCACATTCTTTCTGCAGAAATTTTCTGTCTTTCAAAAAGTTTTAGACTTATGAATTTTTTTGTACCTTGATTCCCTCAATCCAACTTGATCGATGACAAACTGCCTAACAAAAGAAGTGGTAAAAAAAAGAACAGCATTACAGAAATAGATTGTGCTCATGGAGATGAAAAAAATCAGATCTCCAATATATCTCAAAGAGAAAACATAAGACAACTACATGGCAAAAATAAGAACAGCAGGAAGCTAGAGAACACAGCTCTCCGACCACACCCGGCATCTCCCTATTAATTTCAAAACAATAATCGAACACAAGAAAAAAAACAAGACTGAATATCAAAGAAAAGAAACGACAGTAATAAAGAATAGTTGGAATAGCCAAGCTAGAATTATTAAACCCACCGAAAAACAGCAAGCTGCATGACTTGACTCCCCTCTCTGTTTCAAGTAGCTAAGTATCAATCAAATCATAGCAGGCATGTCCTTGAGCCATGCATCCAGTGGCTTGCCGATGGAGTACACGATGAATCCAATCTCCCTCAACTTCACTGGATCCACAACATTGCGCCCATCAAAGAGGAATGCAGGCTTCTGCATGTTATCATATATCTTCTTGTAATCCAACTGCTTGAATTCATCCCACTCAGTCAGAATGCAAACTCCATGAGCTCCCTTGGCAGCTTCATAAGCATCCCAAGTGACAGTAACTTGCTTCACAGCAGAAGGACTCATTGGTTGGAGATGGATTGGATGGTCCCAATCAAACTTGTTCATTGAAAGATCACGCTGAATTTGGTCCTCAGTCACTTGAGGATCATATATACTGATCTTCGCCTTATCACCTAATAAACCCTTGCACACATCTATCGCTGCGGTTTCCCTCGTATCACCAGTATCTTTCTTGAATGCGAAGCCAAGGACAGCGATCTTCTTCCCCGAGACAGTGTTGAACATGGAGGACACGACACGGTTGACAAACCGACTTTTCTGATAGTCATTAATCTTGATGACTTGCTTCCAGTAATGAGCAACCTCAGGCAGGCCATTGCACTCGCAAATGTAGACAAGATTCAGTATGTCTTTTTGGAAGCATGATCCTCCAAAACCTACACTGGCATTCAAAAATTTTGGGCCAATTCTTGTGTCCTTCCCAACGGCATAAGCCACCTCAGACACATTGGCACCGGTGGCCTCACAGAGCGCCGACATGGCATTCATCGATGATATCCTCTGTGCCAAGAAAGCATTTGCTGCCAGCTTAGATAGCTCCGCAGACCATAAATTAGTAGTTATGATCCGATCCTCAGGTACCCAAGTAGCATAAACATCTTTGAGTGCTTGCACAGCCTTCTGGCCTTCCGGTGTCTCCCGACCACCGATAAGCACTCTATCAGGATTGAAAAGATCTTGAATTGCAGTCCCCTCAGCAAGGAACTCCGGGTTTGACAATATCTGGAAGTTGATCCCTTTGCTGTTGTGTGTCAAGATCTTCTCAATGGCTTCAGCAGTCTTAACAGGAACTGTGGATTTCTCAACCACAATCTTGTCAGACTTTGCAACATCGGCGATCATTCGAGCAGCACTCTCCCAGTATGTAAGATCAGCAGCCTTGCCAGCACCAAGACCTCGTGTTTTTGTTGGTGTATTAACCGACACAAAGATGATATCGGCCTCTGAAACATGCTTTTCAATGTCGGTACTAAAGAAGAGTGTCTTCCCCCTGCATTGCTTGACTACATCATCAAGGCCGGGCTCATAGATTGGGAGCTGATCACTGTTCCATGCAGCAATTCGAGCAACAGATATGTCGACAACCACAACCTCTACATTCGGGCATTTGAAAGCAATGACAGCCATGGTCGGGCCACCGACATAGCCAGCTCCGAGGCAACAGATCTTCACCATTTTTTCACTGTCTCAGAAAAACAATCAAAAATTTCTTATTGCAACAAACATGATATGCAACAAAATCATTCCCAGATCTGAGTTTCAATATCAATTGCGACAACAAGAACAAAGATCTTAAGCTTCATAATATCAAACAGAAAATTATAACATCTTTGATATGAGTTCAATGTCAAAAAGGAATCAAAATCAAAACTTTTTATTAGATCTGGAATCCCACAAGATCATAATGAGAAGACACAAGCAACAAATACCAAAATCAAAACAGTGAACAAACATTTCACAAACTATCAACAACCTTCACAATAACAAGATCCCATAAAGAAACATCAACAGATTGCACTAAACTCTGCAGATCTACAATCCATACAACCAGACAATAAAAAAAAAAGCCACAAATCAGGAACATAAACATGCATAAAAAAACAACAAGGAAACAGATCTAGCAACCACAACAACCTTCCAGAGAAAAATTAACATAACAAACAACAACAAAAAACAAACTTTGGATCAACAAATTACCTGAAATCCAAAGAATGGTTTGAAGAAGGTCAAAAATGAGAGGATGAAAGGAAGAAGAGGAGGAAGTCTCTGAAGGAAAGAGAAGAGCCTTAGCCTTCCTTAAATACCCAGAGCTATATATGGGATCCAACCCCACCAATAACCATAAACCAAAAACTAAAAAATAAAATAAATAATAATAATAATTAATAATAAATAAATAAATAAATATTTATATAAATATAAGAAAAAAGGAGTCAAAATCATGAGTTAAACTGGCCCATCCCATGAACTACCAAAATATAATAATGTCATCAGTTGTGCATACAAGAAAACAAGGGCAATATCACATGAAGAGGAAAGTATCAAGGATGAAAGCAAAGTTTTGACATCTATGCATACTTTTATACTATTTTTTTTTTTAATATTTTTTAAATTGTATATGTATAATCAGTTCCGAGAGTATTTCAATCAATAAATTTAAATATTTTTACGTTCCTCAATGGCCAACTAGGAGCATGTTTTTATTTTATTTTATTTATTTTAAATATGGTATTAATAATTAAAAATTTTTAATTATACTTAATTATTTATACAATAAATACCCATGGGTTTTTTTAAAAATTAAGATATACTAATATGTTTTAGTATAAAGAGTTAATTAAACCGTTACATTATCATAATGGGCCCATTTGGTGGATATGATAAGAACGATAGGGTATGATAGAAAAAATAAATTTACTTTTTTCCCCTATTTTTTTGTTTTCTTTCTTTTATCAATGGTTTAATTGTATTTTTTTAAATCTTTTAAACATGATACTTTGAGAAAAGAAACTTGTGATTATTTTCATCTATATTCATGTCTTATTTTTAGTTTATCTACTACAATAATTTTTTAAATTGATTTTGATATGATCTATTTATTTTTTATTAATGAGTTTGTTACTCTAGCTTTATGTCATATTGATAGCATTTTCTTTTTTTTGGTGTGAATTATAATATTTTCAAGTTGGTGATATTGCAATCTATATATTTATTGACATTATTTATAGGTTATTTATTTTTTAAAAAATTTAAAATATACTGATAAATAAATCATTAAGGAAAAAATCCAAAAAATGCTACATAATGGTTTATCCGGTGCTCATCATTATAATGCCCATATTTTTTTTACTCATATTCAGTCCTTATATCATTCATATCATATTATGTCCACCAAACGGGCCCTATATGTCCATATAGAATATAGTTTTAAACCCCCAAAAATTATAAAATTCTAATGTGGAACAAAAAAAATTTATCTAATTTATATAATATATAAAGGGGTAAAGTTCAATGAATGTATTGTTTTTGAATAGGTAAGTAATTTTATTGCATTTGTGAGATAATGTGGTCATTTGCAAAGGAGGAGAAAAGGCCAAATTTTTCATTTTGTAATTGATGCATTTACTTTTTAGATAAATACAAGAAAATAAAATATAAAACAATTGTTGTTGGGTTATGAGAACTCCTGCTTTGAGCAATATTTTAAAACATTTTGTTGGAATGAAATAATCGTATATTTAATTGCCAATTACTCCTTTCTACTTCCATATTTTTTAAATAATTGTATATTTAATTGTCAATTACTCTCTCTACTTCCATATTTTTTAAAATCGATCATATATTTTTTTTTTTGATATTTCAGAGAAATATCAAATTAGAGGTATACACCTCAAATATTAAAAACAACATGACTTCTTAACACTAGAGAGACTATGCCTAAAATCGGCGCCATTTAAAATGTGCTCAACTAATTAATTCACCTATGTGTCATTTAGAACGAATGATCTTCTACTGTAAATATCGCTTTACCTGCATTCGTTGCTTGTAAATTCTTGATAGTTTTTTATGTCATTAGTTATCTTATATTCTCTGTAAATTTGTAATTTTTTTTCTTATTTAATTAAAGTATGATTTATCCATTTTTAATAAATAAAATTTTTTATCAATCATTTTGTGAGAAATACCAAAACAAATACTATTAAGAAGCTATAAACAAAATTGAGAGAAGAGGCTGAGAGAATTAATCATTGGAACACAACAGGGGCAACAAAAACCAAAACTTTATGGTAATCATAAGAATTAACAAACAATAACAACAAAAAGATGAGTTTTTTTCTTTAATAATTTATGATAAAGCAAAGAGAGAAAGAAAGCTTAAAGAGCCAGGAATCAATGAAAGTTATGAGTGAGATTGAAGCATAACAGACACATCAACAACCATGCAAACACTTGCTGGCACAAAGAAAATGTGCAAGAAAAAGGACTTTGTTTGATGGAAACGTAAAGTGAAGGATTGTTCTCCAAACTAGTGATGGAGAAAAGAACATTAAATTTTAAACAAAAAAATTGGCTCTTTACAAACACCTCCCTAAAACTTTTTCTTATTTCATTTAAACAAGTTGCAATTTTTATGCAATATCTCAATTTTTTTTGTCAAAATATCAAAATGGTTCCTCATATTTATACATTTATGTGCTTTTGGTCCCTCTAATTGACGAATCTGCCTTTTTGGTTCTTCTAGCTAATGAACAAAAGAGATTAAAAAAGACGAAAATATAAAAATACGAAAATCAAAAGGATGGATTTTATATTAGAGGGACTAAAAAGACTGAAAACACAAAATAGAGAGACTATTTTAATATTTAAATCTTTTTTTTTTAATCAACTAGGGCATATTTTTGGTTTCTCATATTTTTCAACTTTTGTTTGAGGTAAGGTCATTTTGGAGACTCGGCTTAGGGTCATGTTATAAGACTTGGAATCTCCTGATTAAATTTTTTTTTCTAAAATATATGGCAGGAGAGGAATAATTGTACTACAAGCAACATGTTCTCTCATCAATTTCAATTCTAATCAAAATTGACTCAATCAACGTGTTCTCTCACTAATCTCAATTATGATCAAAATTGGCTTTATATTTTCTTTTAAGTTCACTACAATACAAGACTCGGAGAAAAATAAATCAGGAGATTCAGAAACAATCTTCTTTACTTAAAAACTTTCACCCCTTAAAAGAGTCACAATTTGATGACTCATCATTTTCATCATCTAAAAACAGGTAAATTTTTTAGTAGACCATTAAATTTCAATTTGGCTCAATTTCACTTTCATCATTGAACTTCAATTTATATCAATTTGGTCACTCAACTTTAATTTGATTTCAACAGGCAATAAATCAAAGATTTCAACCCCCAATTAATTACATGACTGTCTGAAAATCCAAATCAGTCCTCCCCATGACACACTATTAAATTTATTAGAGGTGTCTATGTCATCGAAAAAAAGTCATATAATTTATTTGGGGGCCGAAATCCCTTCATTTACTACCCAATAAAATCAAATTAAAATTTAATGGCTAAATTAATACAAATTGAAGTTCAGTGATGAAAGTGAAAATGAGCCAAAGTCTAGAGATCTACTAAAACATTTACCCACCTAAAAACCTTGTTTTTTAAAAAAACTTTTGATATCATATTGAAATGTCTACCCACCACGTCTTACGCTGCTTCCCATTTTTTATATTTTGACTTTCTAAATAACTATCTTTGTGGTCTTGCTCGTTTTTCTAATATACTTTGTTGATTTATCTACTTTTACCCAAAAATAATAATAGTAACAGTAAAAAAAGAGTATAAATAAGGTAATAATATTTCATTTCCCTCCTCGGCTTCTACCTAGATATTAAAAGTGGAAATATACTCAATCAGCATGAATTCTGCCTAAACTTGAACAAGTGTAGATGAAATTCACTTCTAATTCACCGATTTTATATTGGGTTCAAAGGATATCCAAATATGTGTGGTGGTGTATATATAGCCTGGTTGCATCCTTGTTCTTGTTTCTTGCTTGTTAAAAGACAAACTGGATGAAAAATCCTATAAAATCATCTTGTAATCTTCATAACATTCTTAACTTCTTTCTCAAACTAATAAACAAAAGGAAGCATTATATATAATGCCATCAACACTAAAAAACACTGCCATTGGAAAACAATCAAGCTCTCATGAGTCCAAGAACCATTCTTGATTTCAAGTCTCCGGGGATCGAAGACCGGGCAAAATTCAGTTCACTCTACGACAGTAATGAGTTCAGGGCGATCGCAGGTCAGCTCAGCCAAGCATTGTCTCCGTTTCAACGGCCAAGTGCAAAGACCGGAGGAAGCACGCTCTATGATTCGTTCGAGCTCAGGGTGGTTGCGAAACAGATCAACATGGCCGTGCAAGCAGCGCAGAGTGGCGTGCCACGTGACCAGGGATCCTGTTGTCTTGATTGCCTGTATAAAAAGAAACCAAAAACGATGAAACAGTTGGCAAAACCGAATGAAAAGATATCCGGAGAAGCAAGTGATGAGAATAAGAGAGACCCTGCAATGGCTTTGTGGAAGAAGATCAAGAGAGTGATCCTCACACAGCAGAGAACCTGAGAATAAGTAGATGTTCACATAATTCTATCTGTGTTCCATTTATTGACAATGTGACAAGACAAACAGAAGCAAAATCGAACACTCAGTAAATATGATAATTGGGTGAAGTGTTTTTGTAGTTATGATACATCTCTCCCAAAAATTACGAAAAAAACTGGGGAGAAGTATATAATCTATGAATATATATTGTTATTTACAGAATGCACTCAATAGTTGATAGTCTCTGAAAACTTGTCTATGATGAAAGTTTTAAGGCCATTTCCCGAAGAAGCGCCCGCTTCTGCGAAGCAGTGATCACCCGGTTAGTTTCGGCGTTCTCAAGCACATCGGTGATTATGGCAGCTGCATGCCCAAGAGGTTCCTCTGCTGCTCTCTTAAGCATGAATGCCTGGATAAGTCAAAAGCCGGTTAAAGGAAATACGATAATATAGACCATGAATCAAATGCGCGGCATTTATATTGATTTTGAATGGTATGAGAGATGGGACCTGGCCGTGGTGAAAGATTTCCAATTTGCCTGTTTGCTGAAACCAAGGTTCTCCGTCGATTTGGACTGGTAAGGGGGCAAAAAGTTGAATCTTTATAGATTCCCCCTGTGCAAGTCTTCGGGCTCGGGAGAGCCCAACCTATAACCACAATGGAACATACATAATTGTCATGGCTAATCACTTGGTCAAAGGGAAAAAGTCTAATCCACTTCAAAGTTTAACTAGATTAGGCTCAGTATAAACTTGAACATATAATAGAAGGTGATGGATTAAACAGGGGAGTATCTTTGCTCAAGTACCTGAAGCTTTCCAAGATGCCATGTTCCACTGATGCTAACAACTTCCAATATTTTGTCATGCATTGATTGAGGATCAAAATTATCATAATTTTCATCTTCATTTTGCCACAAATCAACCCCTCCCATGTAGCTACCAATGTTAGCGACGAGCACTCCTTCTGCATCCTGCAAATAGTTTTTTTAAAAAAAGAAAACAAACATATACACAGAGATAATATTAAAATTCATAAAGGTTTTGCAGCACATAAAATGAAATTAAGTTATTTTGCAAGGTGTGAAACTCCAAAGTTCCACTAAAATTCAGTTCAACATACAAACCTCAGGAACTTCTATTTCTACACCA
This sequence comes from Dioscorea cayenensis subsp. rotundata, assembly GCF_009730915.1. Classification (NCBI taxonomy): domain Eukaryota; kingdom Viridiplantae; phylum Streptophyta; class Magnoliopsida; order Dioscoreales; family Dioscoreaceae; genus Dioscorea; species Dioscorea cayenensis. The sequence continues at coordinate 2,047,037 of NC_052483.1, forward strand.
TCAACCTCCAATCTGATCTGCCACGGAAAGTCGGCAAATGTCCTGTCCATGATGCTCTTGGCGCCTTCTCTGGCATACAGCACTTTGTTTACAAACTGCAAAGGACATCCACAGATTCACCTATAATGGCCTAAAAGTTGCAATTGATAAATGAAACATATCAAGCAAATTTTGAAATCATGGATGGTGGTGAAATTTGAGAATATTAACCAAGCAGGCACTTCAAATATTTGTAGATAATACAGGAATACTCTGTAGCAGAACACCTTTTCAAGGATTGGAGCAGGGAGTAGTTCTATAGTATTAGTTGTTCTTATATCATTTTTTCCTAAAGAGTTCAAAGCCGTCCAACATACAGTAGATTATCATTCATCCATAGCATAAGTACTAATCACAAAACCTGAACAAAATTAAATCCAGTAATGTAAAACACAAGACTGATGAGCTGCCGCAACATTCTATATAGTGCTATGATAATGCTCTGCTAGAAAAACATGTAGCTTTAGAGATGAGCAGAAAGCACATTTCAGAGATAAGTAACACAAGTTCGAATGTAACATGAGTTGGTTTTCTGACATTTGAAGTAACGGTCAACATGGCCACTAATCATGTTGGACCAATCTGGTAAGAACCATTTACAATGATCTATTACCAATTATGAGTTTTCTGTATACCATGTTAAAAAAAGTAAGTACAAGCTCATAGTCCCTCTAGTGGGAAAAGCAGCTGAATACCTGGCTGTAAAATTTTTCAGGGTTCTCTTCCCGCAGATTATGAATGTCCAGTGCAACCTTTGCATCACACCCAATACCTGAAAAGTGTTGAGATGTAATGGCACACCATCATCAATATGTCATTGGAAGATCTCCATTACTTACCAAGATAGTTGTTCATGAATTTTGGGGGTTGACTTTTCTTATCTTGAGAATTTGTTATTGTTACCTTCCATCTATCAAGAATTGTAACTGCAGCATGCTCCATGTCATGCAAAATTGTGCATAAACCACCATGTTTCTCAACAGCACCAAGACCACCACCCCAGGATAGAACTCTAGCAAGATCATTACCAGTACCAGCAGGAAGAATTGCAACTGGTGGAGGAGATTCATAATTCTGCTTGTCTATTGTATCAAGGACCCAACCAACTGTCCCATCACCACCACAAACAAGAATCCTGAAGTGAGGTACCTTTCTGAATAGATAAAGTCCTACTTCTGGTCCCTGTGCTGAACTTAACTCAAAGACCTGAAAGAAGAACCAATTTTAGGCTTACCCTAAACAAACAAATGAGAGAACATAGCTAATTCAATCATTTAGTAAGAGACAACTTAAAAAAAACCGCTCAAACGTGCGAGATGCTTAAGAAAGAATTAAGTTTGACTTCCTCAATGTAACAATGAGATGTCTGCCTCTTATCAGGCTATGTTGGTTCTAAAGAGAATGTTCATGATATAAAACATAAGAAATTAAGAAGCTTTTGAATTGAGGGTGAGCTGTCAACTATGTACAGAAAGATCATAAAAGATAACAGCAAGCCTACAAATGGAAAGCACCCCCCCAAAATCAAATTATAAAAATAATAGGAAAGACTCATAACCTTATGAGCCAGAAGAAACTAGTTTAGATTTCCCACTGAATGAAAGCCTATAAAAACACTATAATTATGCATATACAGTCATAAAGCTGTGAAGGACTTTAAGATACCAACCTGAACTGGATTTAGAAGCTTGTGTAGACGATGCTTAAGGGAATCTCCACGTTGAGCACCACTTTTCTTGTTGATAAAAACTAAAAGTGGTCTGGCATCTGGAGGCAAGTCAATCAATTCATATTTCAGTTTGACTCCTACAATTTGAGAATCATCACTTCGCTTGAAAGTTGAACTTCGTTTTGGACTTGCCTTTAGATCCCCCCTGCCATCACTTTCACTACTTTGAATTGAGTTACCAGCATCCACGATTCCATTCCCATGTTCAGCATTCACATTAGATCCCTTGGGAGTTTGATGACCATCAGCAATGCTATCTGTGGATGATTCTACAGTACTGGGACTAGTATTAGCTGCATCAGTGGGCAAGTCTGCACCATGCTTATACTTTTTACTGTGACTCCTGAGACGTCCATGTATATTGGAAGCTAACTCATTTGCACCATGTGTAATTGTGCTAAGGAAACCTCCTGATCCAGGTCTGCTAAGGTCCTTAACATAGAGAGGTGATAGAATAAGCCGCTTGAAAGGTCCCAGGTCACATACGTCACCTGTTTCATTAGCCATGCTAGAATGACAATCAACATGCACCAGCCGTTGACACCACATACAACACCAAATCGGAGACCCACCAAGGAAAGACCCACTGCATGGTTCTTCACAATAGCTACAGCAAGGAGTTTCTTCCATCCTATCAGTTAATTCTGTCCACTGTACTGTCCATTGGTGGATTACGTGTTTATAACCAATCAAGGATATACATTTGCAATCTTTCTGTGAATTTGAGGAACATATTAAATGGGCAGCCGCACCACAAACATCACAACGGTGAATTGCATATTCAGAAGCCATCATCTGCCCAAGTGGTTGAGGTGCGGAAACAGGCTCCAAGCACACACAGCATTTCAGGCCTTTGGCACGAGATCCAGATTCAGAAATCCAAACATGAGCTGCAACAGGTGCTTTATTATGCTTTGCTTTCCGGTTCTTCCTTGACCTAGCTATAGCTCTCATCAAGCTTAAACTAATATTTCGTCTCCACTGGAAGACAGCATATAGCAATGTCAATATGCCAATAAGAGCAGCAGTGACATAAGCAAACACTAAAACCCGAGATTCTCCTGTCTCATCTGACTTGGAAGCCCAACTGGGAAGCAACACCCCATATAGGTCATCCATTCTTTTAATATGACTTTAGCACCATATATATGCCAAAAAAATCAGTGAATTCACTCCTGAATGACAAACCAAAGGCAAACAATCAGTCAATTCAGTAACCGTTTACGCAACAAATATCACCAACAGGACAAGGACTCTATATGAACACTAAAGCAGATAACCTAAGGAACCACACCAAGACATTCTAAGCAATCACAATCTTAAAAATAGTATAAAGCCAAAGAAAAGCTTATTTATTCACTCAATAATTTCTAAAAGAGAGATTCAGTGAATCACTTGTCTAAATTTGTAGATCAACACAAACTTAAAATCAAATCCAACAATAAAACCACCAGACACGGCTAACACCTGCAGATCAAAATCTGAAATTATCATTATAATCCTAACATTAAAATACACACACACACACACACACACACACACACACAACTTAGACAACATCTAACCCTAAACCATGCCAAATAAATAAATAAATACATAGTGCTTTCTGTGGATCTTTGAACTTTATACTCTTCATCAAACACCCTGTTGAAAACATATCCATCAGAACCATATGGAGAAAAGCCTACATTCAACAAACAATGCAAGCTAACTTGCTAGAATACACCAATCCGACAGAACCTCTTTATTACACACCAAAAACAAAAGTCCAAAAAGTTAACACTAACACAAACCTAATTTACCAACAAAACTCACTAACCTTATTCATTCCAACCACGCCAAGTACCTAACTTTCTAAATCCAAACGTCCATTATCACCATATTCTCCAACCTAGTACCCATAAAACCCTAAAAACGAATAAAACGCATAAAGCTCCAGACAGGAAAAGACAACAATAACAACTTCCAAACAGATCACTAAACAAATTCATTCCACCAACCAAGCTCCCACCTTTCTCAATCCAAACATTCACTTTCACCCTATTTCCAATAACAACAGCCATAAACCCTAAAAAATAAATCAAACTCAAGAAACGCACCAAATTAATAGAAAAAACACAACCGCCAAAGCAAATCATTGAACACAAAGATAAACAAAGCTACCTCTAGGGTTTTGATCGTTGATTAGGTCGATCTGGGCTCCAATTACATCCTCGAATCCCAGGATCTCCATTGCCTCCCTCTCCACCGCTCTCCCAACATTGATTAACTTTGATCACTGAGATCCAGCCTTGCTAACAATCTTTGCTTTTAATAAAAAAGAAGCAACTTTGCTTGATGAGACGATTCCATTGGTGGGGCCCAACTGCATTCCCTTCTGGTCAAATCTCAGCCCTTAGATCTCATCAATCAGATCCATCATGACCCTACATTTTATTAATATTTTAATTCTATAAAATTATAAAAATACTAATTTAAATCACATTATTAGAGACCTAATTTAATTGATTGAAAGTAACAAATAATCCCTGAATTTTTTTTTGCAATTGATAAAGTATTTAAAGATGAGTTTACCAATCGAATAAGTTTATGGAAAGTGTATTATAGTCTTAAGTAGGGCCGGTCTTAGGGAAAAATGGGACCTAGACAAAAATTAATTTATTCAAAAATTATTTTTTTATTAAATAAAAATTATATATTAAAAAAATACAAATTATTATTAATAATTATGATAAATAAAATATTATTAAGTGGAAATTGCCAAAAACCCTTTAAAGCTTTAGAAATCGCTAAAAACACCCTCATAGTTTTGAATCCCCAAAAACCCCTCCTTTTAAAAAGTCTACGTTTAAACCCCAAACCCCGTAATCGGATGCGAATCGGAGTGAGTTTCAAATTTTTGACGTAAAAATGCCCTCAGAGTGAGTCGTGGCAGCACCATCTCGGCGATTTGAGAGGAAGTGGGGGTTTTTCCGTAGGGTAACCCCGAGATCTAATTTATTGAGCCGCTTAATTGCTTTTTCTCAACTCACGCCTTCGCCTTTTCCATTTCCAGTCGCCTCCGGTTGTCTCTCACCGCGAAGCCTCCATGAATTGGCATTTTATCGCCTTTTCCCTTTCCACCTCAGATCTCAAGGAGAAGTCCCCACGTAACTAATTGGCATTTCATCGCCTTTGCAATCTAAGGTATTTAGTATGGTTTTACGTTAACTGCTCGCTACAAAGAAAGATTTTTTTCGGTTTTGTTTTTGTGCTCCCTGCTTTTGTTGGAAGATATCAAGTCTCATAGGGGATTTCTACTCGGGGTTTTGTTAGTCTGCAGGAGATTTCTACTAGGGTTTTGTTTTGTTTTGCATTTTCAGATGTATACACTATCGAAATAGTTTTTTTCGATTGTTATGATTTCAGTGTAATATTTATAATGTACATTTCCGCTTCGCTTGATATGGTCGCAGCTTTTACAAACGAGGTCGACGCTTAAGAAATGAGATGTTACAGCTTTAACATTTGTTGTCTCTTTTTAAGTATTCTCGCCTCTGCTTTAACAAAATGGGTCTCTGCTTAACATTTTATATCTCTGCTTTAATAACCGAGAGTTTACCGCTTAAAACCTTATATTTCCGCTTAAACTTTTTGTCAATACTGCAGCTTGTGGATTACTGGCGGTCAACCTAGTTAATGGGCGCTGCTATTTGACACCGGCCAGGAGACCTTTAGTCGAATTGAAAAGTTAACACGACCCCTCGACACCGGGAGATTATTCAAGGGACACCGCTTGCGCTGCTCATCGAGCTGGAAGCCATATACCAAGAGAGGGCCCTTCTGATTCTCTTTTGCAGAAAGGCACGTATGGTCGCACCAATAAATTCGAGGATCGGGAAAGCTCGCCGAGTTTCTGCACCTCAAGATGTGGCCCTCGTTTCGGGTCTCAAGGCTACGATGGCGACGCAGATGGTCTTTCGTAAGAAGAAAAACCGTGTCGCCGCTCAAGGCTCGGTATCTATCAAAGACCCACGAGAGACACGAGACTCCATCAAGAGCACTCGCTGCAACTTGTTCGACGTAGGGAGAAGAAGATAATTTTGTCAAACTCGACTGCGTACTCTACGGGGACAGCCCCTCTTCCCAAATACATCATGCTCGGTTCCGAATCGGATCGCTGATTACGCCGATGATCTACCGACCCATGGGGCGATACGCATGGGCGCAGCGACTGACAAGCGGCTTATGGAGGATATTCCACAAGCGGCCGCCCGAGCGCAAGATAGATGCTACGGGAAGAAGACCAACATAGTGGTACATTAAGGGTTGCTCTGGTCGCGCTTAACGCCCCTGGTTTTACGAGTCGACCGGAACGGGAAGAAAGTCCGCTTTTCGCAAGATCCCAAGGATGTCAGCTACGCTGAAAGTACTTACCGAAGCAAGTCGACTAGAGAAACGAGCTTGTCATCGCTCGATGGAAAAGAGGTAATAAATCATGGACAATGTCTAACATAAGTCTTTTAATGTTTAAACATTTTATTTAGCGCTTTAACTTTAGTATTTACCGCTTTAACTATTATTCATAACCGCTTTAAATATTTTTGTTCTCCGCTTAATTATATTCTATAACGCTTTAAATATATAGTTTTTATAGTTTAAAAATGAATGATCTCACTGAAATTGTTTGGTTTACATATGTTAGTTTCCGAAATGGTTCCGCCGACGTCAAGAAGAAATATTTGTTGGCGCCAACCGACTGGATGGATGCCATCGCTCCCGAACCACTTGCTCAGGGCGTGATGAGGAGGAGCCTCATCGCGCCTACCGGACGCCTGCTCTCCTACTTCCAAACCCCACCACGCACGACGATTCCTCGACGCCGAGAAGCCCTCCCCTACCCCGCAGATTGCAACAACCCCCTACCACGACAACGACAGCCCTCCGACCATGGCAGCCCCTCCGACGCGGGAGCATTTCCCAATCCCAGACATTGGGCTAAGATGTCACCGCAACTCTTACGCAGTACGCTGATATTGACGATCGAAGTTTCCCGGCTTTGTCGCTCGGTGGAGGCGCTGAAGGACGTTTCACAACCGTCACGCGCCATCCCTCGAAAGAACCGAAGCACCCGGGATCGAACGAGGCGCCGGAATTTGACGACGACGACATCATCGGAAGGTCATTCCAAGGCGCTACATTCAAGAGACTTGCGTAAAAGAGGAGAACAATATCGCCTCGTCTCCACCGCCACCGACGATGAACAATAGCAACACCATCGGTGCCGATGTCAGTATCGAGTCTCGCCGCTGACGACATGGCTACGACGGTGGAGGACATCGAGATGATGTGGCTCGCTGCTGGGCTGAGAAGGTCGCTGACCTCTTCTCGATGAAATCGTCGACCCGGTGGAACCCGGCCGCTGAGATTGCGTGATCAAAGATGGACACAATCCCTCGAAGGTCAAGAACAAGTTAAGGGCGTGTCTCCAATGATGCCGTTGTCATGGCCACGGCTGAGAAGATCGTCGAATCCGCTGCGTGGTCGTGGCCGACAAGACGCAGCCCAAGCAGACACAATCCCACCACAACAAGAACCATGTAAGGAAGTGTTCATGCGGTTGATGCTGCCGCCGTCGTCCCTCAAGATCGAAGCCGTACACAATCCCACAACAAGAACAACAATGTAAGGATGTGTTCTGCAGCTGATGCTCGTCGCCATCGTCCCCGCGATCGAAGGAAGATGTCGATGAAGACCCCGACCGAGCAACGAGAGAGATGATCAAGGCCAATCAAAAATTGGACCGACGTGCTCGGAAAGCTTTTTATTCAAGAAGAAGAAATGGGTTGGCTCGAGTCGTTTTAACAAATACGAGCAGGAGTTGATGAGGATCTTCCTCAACCGCTCTATGGATCGGTAAGTGTAACGCTTTTTATGATATTGTTTAAAGAGTTTCTTATAGTGTTTAACTATTACCTAATAGTGTTTAATACCATTATGTTATCATTTAAGTTTTCGCCTACCGCTTAATTATATATAATATCATGTAACAATTGATAATATCATTTAAATATTTTACAATATGGTCTTCTAATATCTCATATCGCTTTAATCCCTCGACGATCGTCGTGGAAGAACGACGCGCAACATCACACGCCGATGCAGTTATACACGCCGCTGAGGGGAAGGAGATGGTCACCGATGATGTGATGGACGCTCAGATGCATAATACAAAAGTCGCCGAGCAAAGAGCCATATCCTTACAAGAAGCGCCTCCATCATCGATCGCTATACTGCTTTATGTCAAAGCGTGACGACGCACTACGACACACACCATGGCTATGATCGGGATGCCGCGCAACCCGCATGAAGTTCAAATTGTCATCCTCCCGATAATCATGAATGGCCACTTCCATGTCGCCGTCCCCGACAATGATAAACAAGAATACAGTGATTATTCTTCATGTCCGGGTACGATAAGGACGCCGTTGGACATGGTAAGTTCTTTAATTACGTCCGATTAATATCCTGCTTTGGTATTTAAATCGGTATTCTAATCTCGACTTGCATATCTCGACAATGAATCTATTCGACCTTGTGTCGATATGGAGTTAGGCGAGTCGGGCGACTGCAAAGTACCCGTCAGGCACGCATACGTAAAACCCCACGCCAAAAACAAGGAAGCGCCGATTGCGCCCGCTCTACGCCATGCGGTTTATCGAGCACTCATCGTGGGGTGAGAAGTTACTGCCACCGCAGCATGCACGTTCCTTACCTCGATCACGGTATGTTACCCGCGATACTTAAGGAGGGAGGGCACCGGCGTCACGACAAAGGGGGGGGTCGTCACAAGCGGGTTAAATTGCTTTTTGAATAACATGTCTTAGTATATCCGATCGCCAATTTTGTTTTCAAATGTAACTCGACAAATTCAATTCATTGTTTTTCGTGTTCAAGAACATGACTTGTATATCTTAATGTAAATTTTGTTTGTTTTGAATTGTAAAGCGGGTTAAATTCCATTCGGTTTTATTTCATTGTTTAATTTACGTTGTAATTGTGTACATTTCACTTTCATTGTTTAAATATAGTATATATCGCTTAAACATCGCTTTTAAATATTTCAAATTACGGTGTACCCGCTTAAAAATAACACTTTCTCTGCTTAAATGAATGCACTTATTGTTTAACTAAATATGGAAAGTTGCCCATCAATACACAATTCAATTCATTGTTTTTTTGTTTTCAAGAACATGACTTGTATATCTCAATGTAAATTTTGTTTGTTTTCAATTGTAAGGCAGTGTTAAATTTCATTCAGCTTCATTTCATTGTTTAATTTACGCTCAGAGTTGTGTACATTTCGCTTTCATTGTTTAAATATACCATATATCGCTTAAACATCGCTTGAAATATTTCAAATTACAAAGTATCCGCTTAAAATAACAATGTCTCCTGTAAATACATTCAATTCGTTATAAATACACAATGTTTCCCGTCATCGCTTGCTTTATTAACAATGCCTAGTCGGGCGACAGCTTATCATGCAAGATCGCTCGATCGTGACCGGATCCTCGGCAGCTGCCGCAATGTAACTCATGGACATCAAACGCCATGACTCGATCCTCTTTCGCCCTAGGCCGCCCAGTCGCCTTCTAGTCACAAAGTGTCGCAAACGAAGCTCACGATTTCCGTCTCAAGGCCTCGCCATCGCCGGGTATGGGGAATATAGCTTCCTTGTACGCCAGCTTTGTAATTGTCGACGCTGAAGCACCCGCTCATAAATCGATGTTCGCTGGTGTCTGTCGCATTATTGCTCAAGCAAGCATGTTTGCAAGGGATACCATAAACTTGCCACCTTCTCGACATGAACAAGTTCCCGATGGCGAGATCCACGTGAGTCGCCGCATTGGTCGATCACTCGTAACGATCATCGACACAACGACCAACACGTAAGATTTCGGTCCGTCCCTCAACAATGATCTCTAACTTCGAATGTATGTCTCGGGCATAAGTAGGTCTCCCATTTGGTCGCTGCTCACGCCGGTTACATAACATGCGCATCAACTCGAACCTCGCAAATAAGGTTAAACAAAGACAGTGATGGTTAAATAATTGATCAACATGTTTAAACATTATTAGTAATTAAATAAACGAAATGATTAATATTTAAAAGTCGAAAAAGTGTAATTAAACAAAGATTGAGAATGTTTAAAAGGGTAATACTAAATGTTAAGTGTAAATCAACATTCGCAGACCTTATGGAGTCGACCATTTTTCGCACACCGTGAATGACGAGCTTCCTTGATCCAAGCATTGAACGACTCGCGACGCTCGAATACATCTCACCCCAACGATCACCTCCCGAACGTATAATTCACCAATGTGCCATATCCGATTTATTAATCAACCAGCTGATGAGCTTCGGGTGATACGACCGCAGCTCATTCACTGAGATTATCGAAATCTTTAGCCGTGGATGCCCACGCAATGCGGAAGCATATGACCGAAAGACTCCTCCCTCAATGCCTTCCCAAGTCCGACATTGGCTTTCATAAAATTGGCCTCCAAATGTCGAAGACATGCACGCATGTGGCGAAGAAGGGAAGACTCTCGCAATTGCGCCACAAGGCCCTTCGACTCGTCCGACACGAAGGTAATTATCTCATGATAATCTCCACCTCGTGATAAGGCATCGCCCAACTTAGATACGAACCAAGTCCAATTGGCATCGGTCTCGCTGGTCGACTATACCAAGGCGACGTGGAAAAAAACCATCGTTACCATCTTTCCCTCGTGCACCCAGAGAGTGTACCCGATATTTTCCAAGGAGGTGGGTACCATCGAGAAAACATGACAGCTGCCCTGCAAGCCCTCTGAATCCCACAATACACGCCCGAAAGAAAAGAATGCACGCTTTAAAACGATCACCGCTCTCTCCACGATCGCAACGCCGCCGGATTTGTCCCTCACCCACCTTATCCACATACCAAAGCAAACAAATCATAGTCGGAGATGTCACCGCTGCCGAGGACCACCCGCATGCTCTTTTTCCCAACCAAGCTCGCTTGTATGGTATGTGGACACCATGTTCCCGCAACATGTCCTTCCGAATGTCGATGGCCTCAGACAAGGGACGGTCCTGAGCTTCGAATCACTCGCGGCGCTAACCCATTTTTGGACGCTTTCGGATGCGACGCCGAACCTACGCCACCACCGCAAGTGTGCGACGGGTTGATTGTCTTGATTCTCGAAAGTATTTTTTTGTTATACTCTTTTGATGCATGAAGGCGCCAACGACAAACCATCGGCAGCAGCATTCCACGATCACCCGATGTTTTTCGTTCTTTATGAATTTGAAGTCAAAATTCCTTTTGATTGCATGATTTCAAGTACATCCCTCGAAATGTTCGACACTGCACAAAACGTTGACCAATATCCAACGACAACACTTCGTAATGATCTCGACGAGGAAGGAAGACATCCCACACCGCCGTGGTCACCATGGAGATGAATGGGAGCACTGCAGAATCAATTCCCCGCCAACACTTCACCAAATGAAAAGATCAATATGTTAAGCTGGAGAATATAATGTTTAAGCGATAATGACAATAGTTAAACGTTAAATTAAATACTTAAACAATTAACTAATAACGTAAAAGGACTAGTACAATATGTTAACCAAAGTCGATTTTGATCATATTTAAACAATAATGACCCTGCATAACCTGAAATAATTAAAAAGAAAAGGAACTTACAACGAGTAAACCTCGCTTTTCATTAGGATTCTGCAATGGCACATTTTCTCTGCCCTCGACGACAAGATCAACTACAAAGACATTTGAAGATGGAGTGGGACGTGACACATCCGACGGAAGTCAACATCGCTTTTCTATTGGGCAAACCGCTTTTATATCCATCCGGGTGTGATGAACTTAACCCCTCGACAAGAGAAACTTCGAGACCCCATCGCTCACATATCTCGACTAACACCAATTCCCAAGAAGTCTCGAGTCAGGAACATTAGCACTCTTCCCTCCCCGTTGAATCCCAGCAATACCACAAAAAACTCTCCATAATATATCGGTCGAAAACCAAATCGTACAAACCAAATGAAATGAAGAACAAAAACGAAGACGACGAAGAAGAAGTAGAAGATGTAAAGAACAAACAAAGCAATCAGTCAAACAAAAAGTGCACAGCTTGTACGACAGAGGTTAGATTAGACGTGATGTGATTGGGCGGTATTTTTTTCCCTCCATCCCAAGGGCAAAAAGGGAAATATATGTCATTGTCGCGAGGAAGACATGTTGTCATCGCTCGAATGAAAGTTCTCAACTCAACATGAGTCTCTGTGTAAACGCTGCTTTTTATGTTTAAACAGATACATATAGTGTTTAAAATAACGGTTAACCTGCTTAACTAAAGTCTATATCATGTAAATAATATGTTATTGTTTAAATCGAATGCTTTCATCGACATCGCGTTGCTAGATGGGTACCTCCCCGGGTCACCGCTTAAAACATATTTACGTATTTTTCTTAAACACCGTTGTCATTGTTTAAAGAGTAACTTGAGTATTGTTTAACTTTTTTTCTATTGTTTACAATGACGCTTTTTTTGTTTCCCACATTGTTTTTTACTAGGTCTCTCGCTTAAATTTCGTAAGTTCACGACAAATACGATTGTTTTCGCTTTTATTTATAAAAAGATTTACAACATTTACAACATTTACAAAGATTTACAACATTTACAACATTTACAACGTCCGCTCGGACTTTGGACACTCACGACTCGACTCGTGATAACGAAACAAGTGTCTCAGACATTTGAATGCTCACAACGGTCAGCATAACAAGCGCATCAACTTGAACCCGCAAAACGCATACAACATTAAAAAGGTTAAACAACACACATTCATGAAAACGACTATTAATCAATGTGTCATGGTAGGACTTAAACGACTGATCCCGATAGTTAAACACGTAACGTAATACTTTAGTACATCGACGTCATTTTCTTAAACGCTAACGTAAAAGTCTCAGTGGTAAATGTCAACCCTCGCCTTAAAGGATGTTTCACGATCTCCTCCTCTAGAGAATCCTCCGCAATCACGCAACACGTGAAAACTTTCTTTCATACCCAAGTCGAAATGCTCTCTTAATCGCTTTCCCGTCATCCATCACTGGAGAATCCTCTCGCATTCGTGCAATTATGAGAGGACTTCAGCTAGGGCAGAAAAAGATAGTTTAACTAGTTCGGTGATTACGGCTAATTGATTCTCAAGATAAGGAAGAAGGCTCACGAAAACATCCTTTCGTGACAGAGCGGTCTGTCCATGGGAAGAGGAGGAAGAGGAGGAGGAGGAGGAGGAGGACGATGAGGACGACGAGGAGTGGTTGTCCATAGGGAGGGTTCTTCCCCGGTTATTTATGGTGTGAAGTCCACAAGCAGTCGACTCTTCGTATCCGAGAAAAAAAGTTAAACGCATAGTGGTCGACATCGACCGATGAGAACGAACGCGTGTTCGGGAAATTTGATGTTAGCCGCATAAGAATTAACGCCGCCATTAATTCTCACGCACGGATACCATAACCTCAGCCACCGCCACGCGCCACATGCCAACAATTCAGATCAAACGAAAAAGATCACCGTTTTTACGCAGAGACTTTGAGAATTTACACGCTTTATGAATAGTTATACATGTAAAGATAATGTTAAACGGAGATGGGAAGTATTAAACGGATATGACAATTATTAAACATATTAGTAAAAATATTTAAACGGATAATAGCAAATAGTTAAACATTATTTAAAAATATACAAATAGATAACCATAAACGAGAAGAACTTTACAACGAAAATGAACTCGTCAGTAATTCATCGTTCTTCTCGTCGTAATACAACTTTACAACCATAAACGAGAAGACGACAATGGCACATGCTCGCCTCGACAATAAAAATCGACTACACTCATTTGAAGATGAAGTGCACTTGACCAATCCGATGGAAATCAATTTCATTTTCGTTCGAGAAACCGATTTATATATTTCGGGTATGATAATGAGGAGAATAACAAGATGTAATGTAACTCCTTGGCATTGTCTATCGAAACCAGCGAAAGTCCCTCTCAAAAGTTGAACAGTGATGTGATTTAGCGCTTTCCTTTCCCACCATTTTTCGGGGCTAAAAATGGGATTTCACAAATACTGGACCCATCTGAAGTGAACAGTAGGGGGTAAAGAGAAGTTAAACACTAACGGAAGGGGTGTGTAAAAGTAGGAGGGGGTTTTTGGGAAGTTTTGAAAATTACGAGGGGTGAACAGTAATTTTCCCTATTATTAATAATACAATTTATATTATATAACTGATAATAATATAAATTTTGATAAAATAAAATAAAATTTCAATATTATAATTGTGTGGATAGATGATAACGAAAATTTTGATATATATATATATATATTTTTTAAAAAGATACATGAATTTTGGGACTTATTATAAGATCAAATTTGTTACGTATTAATTCAAATCATAATTTGTGTTTATGGTTTAAAACTATTAAAACTTTTAAGAAAATATTTAAAATTTCCAAGAGGTTAGATTGTGATGACATCATAAATATTATAAATCCAAACTTTAATGTATGTCTACATCAATATAAATCAATTAGATAAGAAAAATTTTATAGTTTGAAAAAATTAAAATTTTATTATTATAATTGTGTGGATTGATAATATAATAAATGTAAATTTTAATATATATTTTTTTTAAAAGGAAACATGAATTTTGGGCCCATGGTAAAATAAAATTTCTTATATATTGATTTTATATTTAAAACAATTAAAATCTTTAAGATTATTTATATTATTTGATAGGATAAAAAGTACGAAAAATTTAAATATAATTTTAAAAAATAATTTATGAGCCTCAGAAAATTGCGGGCCTATTATAATACTAGATATTGAGATTATTATAAATTAATTTTTATAATTTAAAAATAAGATAACAATAAATAAAAATTTAAAATATATTTAAAAAAAACTATAAATATTGGGGCCTTAAAAAATCTCGGGGCCTAGGCATAGGCCTTGGTCATCTATGCCTAGGGGCGACACTGGTCTTACGTTAGTAATCAGTAAAGATTAATGAATTCAAAATAAAATAAATAAATATTAAACTATTATGAAGAAAAATTGAAAGAAAAAAAAAACCAAAAATAAATCAAAATATATTACACTACTTATTGAATTATACATAGTTAACCAAAATATCTCAAAAAATATTTAGGGACTAACACAAAAAAATAAAAAACGTCATTATTAAAAACTAAAACAAAGATGAGATTTCTAATAAAAATGTGAGAGAATAATTAAAGATAATGATTAATAATAATTTAACTAAATAAATGATGCGCATCTGCTACAAATCTCAAAGCACAGGAAGATCTCAATCCAACGGTCAGAATCAGAGGAGAATTCAAAACAAAAACTAGCCGTTGCGCTCCAACTCCAACGTTCTCCTTCTTCTCCTCAAAACCTCCAGACATTGTTCTCAATCTCGTCTAGGGTTTTCGAAATCGAGGAAAAGATCAAAGCTTCGATAGCCCACGATGATGGCCGCCGCCACTACCCCAGTGAAAACCCCACGCCATTCAAGATCCCAATCCTCGGAAACCTTCAAGAATTCTGAGAATTCTGACCCTAATCTTCCAGCCAAGTCTCCGGTGACGAAGTCCGAGAAGAAAGGAAAGAATGCGGCGGTGAAGACACCTCGCCGGAACCCACCGTCGCCCCCTAAGGAGCGCAAGTTCATCGTCGCCAAGAAGAAGAATCGGTACTCAAAGAAGTGCCGTGAGGCTGCGTACGAGGCCCTCAGAGCTTCCCAGGATGATTTCTTCAAGAAAGATCCTGTGAGGCATGAGCTTGATGATGAATTGAAGGAGATTAGGGCTGGAGAGGAGTTCATTAAGAAAGAGCCTGAAAGGAGTGAGCTTGATCAGTTGGATGGTTCATCAGAGAGTAAAGATTTGGAGGGGAGTTCAAAGGTGAGGAAGATGAGGAGTTTGATGATGGAGCAGGCGATGGTTTGTATCCCGGATTCAGGGTCTGGGAGGGTGAAGCATTTGGTGAAGGCTTTTGAGAATATGCTTTCGATCTCGAAGGACAGGGAGGGTGAGAAGGATGAGGAGAGCCAAAAAAAGGTGATGAATTGGCCGTTGCCGGGGTTGCAGCCATTGATGAAGAATACTGGCAATGAGGAGCCATCGGTTTCTGTTTTCTCTTCGGCAGAGTTCTTGCCGACCAGAGACTTTGCAAGGGATTCCAGATTATGCTCTTCATTGGATAGCAATGATGAAAGGTTAGTGATTATAAGCAATGTCGAAGAAAATGCGGGGTTTTCATGAATTTTGTTGAAATTTTATTATGATTATTAATGGCATTGTGAATTGATGTTTTGCAGATTGAGCTTGGGGAGCAGGACTTCGGGTGGAAGCAGGCGAAGTAGACGCAATGTGAGAAATTTTTAGTTTGAATGTTAAAATTTTCAGTGTAATACTGATAGAGTTTTTTGGTTTTATGGAACTGTAAACAAGATTTGCAGTTAAATTTCTTTTGTTGTAATTGGAATTTTGTGTTTCTACAGAGCACTGATTCAACAGGAAGGAACTGGAGTAAGAAGCTGAAGGTTACCAGCCAGCATCCATTCAAGTTGAGGACTGAGGTACTCAGAGTCATTTATTTATAGTTTCTGTTCTTACATCTGCATTTGAGCTACCTTGGCATAATGTGAATCTAGATGATAATTAAATTATCAATCAATTCATCAATTGGATATTTCTTGATGGAACTTGAATGAAAGGAGACAGGTGAATAAAACTAGACACTATAAGAGCACCATGATTCTTGATAACCATAAGGACTATGGTCCTTGATATGCTTTGTGGCACAGTGCTGATGATAATGTATCTTCTTAGTGTCAAACTACAATCATACCAGAGTGGAGATGGAATTGCTCCAGAGATATTTTAGTCTCAAGGGGAATGTGTTTCTTGGAAATACTGTAGTTCAGTTAGATAAACATAGCATTCTTTGTTAGTTTTCTTGTCTAATGTTATCTACTTGATTTATATTCTCAAATGACAGCAAAGAGGGAGACTCAAAGAAGAACATTTCTTAAAGAAAGTGAAGGAGATGATTATGGAGGAAGAGAAAAAGCGCATACCTATTGCACAAGGCTTGCCATGGACAACAGATGAACCTGAGGTGACTTTCAGATACTAATAGTACAAGAACAATAACATAATTTTTTTTTTAAACTTTGAGTTCATTGAATAATGCCACTTGCTAGAATCCTTTAATTGTATTATCTCATTATATTATGAAGCCTAACCATTCATTGAACACATATCTGAAAGATTATACTCCGCCGGTGTGTGGCCTGCTTGCATGAATATTTCCTTTTGCAATCAATTTGAACATCCTTAATGTTTATTTATTCTACTGACCTTTTAATTTCGGTTGTCATTTCCTCAAAGTGCTTGGTGAAGCCTCCAGTAAAGGATTTAACAGAGCCCATTGATGTCGTTCTTCACAGCGATGTTCGTGCAGTAGAGCGTGCAGAATTCGATCATTATGTAAGTCTCTTCACATAAGAAATATATTAAAGCCCAATATACTAATGTTCAGAGCTATAACACTAGTAATTTCAATTGATTTCCAGGTAGCAGAGCGTCTAAATTTTGCTGAACAGCTAAAGTCGGAAAGAGAGAAACAACAAAAGGTACACAATGAAATCGGCTTTCAATATTCTTTCAGAGATGGTTTGAATGTGTCTAAATGTTCATTTGGACTGCAGTTATCAGAAGAAGAGGAAGTAAAGAGATTGAGGAAAGAGCTTGTACCAAGAGCACAACCAATGCCTTTCTTTGATAGACCATTTGTCCCAAAAAAGTAAGTCAATCCTTTCAGAAGATTTTTACAACATATTACTTCAACTAATCGAACTGCTTGCTTGTTAAAAGATCGTCAAGGCCTAGGACAATACCGAAGGAGCCAAGGTTTCATGTCCGACCGGCATTGAAGACATGGTGAGATAATAATACTTTTTATACGTTCTTGACACCAATCTTTGCAAAGTGATATTTTCGAGCTCTGTTTGTGAATGAATGACTTATTAATTCATCCTTATTGTTTGAGTAGTGTCAGTATGATGGGAAGGTGACCAAAAGTGCATCAACACACACTGCTGGTAGACTAATGGTGGGCAATTACAATCCATTAGTCTTATTTCTTTTGATTCTGATATTGTATTCTTTTGTTATTCTGCCAAGGCAAGACTATAAATTCTTTCTTGTTCATATTTGGTTGGTTCCAAGAGTGACTTGTTCATTGTTCCTTGTTGAAGTTGCACAACAATAGTAGATGGAAACAAGAGTAGATCAGATGTTGTGACTGATCATACTTGGAACATTAATGGAAACAAGCTCTTTGTATAGTGCTTTTTACTTGACTTCACTTTAAAAATAATAGTAGATGGAAACAATAGCAGATTAGCTGTTGTGACTGATCAATACTTGGAACATTAATGGAAATCAAGTTCTAGTATAGTGTTCTTTCGTCAATTCACTTTTAAAATAAGAAATCAGTGTTTATTATCCCTGTCTAGGCATGAAATAAAGATTAAATTCCATGAACACAAACTCAATTTACTCCTTTTAAGGTAGCAATGATTTTCAATTAAAATTAATTAGATAATATAAAAATCAAATAATAATTCAAATTAAAAAAAGTAAAGTGTTTTTTTTTTCTTTTTAACAAATCGACCCAACACACTTTTATTATTAAGCCTCAATCATTTCTCAACCACTAGGCTATTATCACAGTGAAGCAAATAGAATAATTTCAGAGGAAAGCAATATAAGGAGCCATAAGAAAACTCTTATCTGATTCTCACACAATCAGCCAACATTTCTAAGACCATTATTAGTGAACTGCCAAAAGATCAATCAATGAAAACAAAAGCTTCAACATGCACTACACAACAATGAGAACACAAGCTCCACATAAGTTGTGAATAAACAAACTCTGACGTTTTTCAGTGAAATTCATGTCTAATAGTTCAGTCTAACCAGTACATGATTCAAAAAAGACAGCAAATGTCAAAACTTCCATGCAGAATACTGTGACCAGAAAATTCCTAACAGAGAAATACCCTCATGTCTCCAGAAACAAAGCTCATGGGGTGATTACAACACGGCCAGCAATTTGATCAAGATCACGCATTCCATTGGAAGTGATTTTCCTTCCCCTGAAATATAACAAAACAAGGTGACTGTAATTACAGAAAAATGTATTAAAACAATTTTTAAAAGGCCCATATTATGCAGAGACAGACTAGGAGCAACTTCACAAACTACATTTAGCTCTATTCATATGCTTATCCTATGACTGTCACAGAATGGATTTGAGGTGCATTTTATAAATTACAAGTTAATCTTCATCCTGATTTTTGGTTATGATGTCCAAACATATTGGGCAAAGATAATATGGTTTGATTTGGGCACATTCTTATAAATCAATAAAAACAATTAGTATGCAGATTCCTCACCCTTTTGGGCAAATTTCAATAATATCCATGTTCTGCAGTTGTTGCAGAATGTGACGAGCTATTGCGCCACTGCTCTTGCAGAAGTGTGGTGGACGGCTTCCATTTCTCTTGCGTCCTCCATAGATCTTTTGAAAGCCACCTACACCAATTCCCTGCCTCAAATAGATCTTCCTTGCCATGGATGCTGGAACAAAAAAAAATAAACAAAAACCATGACATATAATGAACATGCAAGAAAATTATCAAATCACTAAAAGAAAAGATAGAAAATGAGAAGCAAAGATCCAGGATTCAGTACCTGCTCTGATAAAGTACCAATCAGGATCATATGGAGCAAGCTCCTTGAACCTTCCAGTTTTCACTATATCTGTCCAATGAGGAAGCTCCAACTGTTCACAAATGTAAGAAAACCAAGTTGAGATCACAAAGGAGGATAATAAAACATAAAAGCCATTAATGCAATAAAAGAAATGCACAATTCTATTATATCCCCGTTCATGTTGATGGTGGGATTGACCCTCAACTAGTCATTTAGCAGATACTGGAGAAACAATAATTGAAAGGTCACGAAACCAATGAAAACAGAAGAAAAGGATCAATCTTTATCACATTAAAAAGCTCCTAAGTAACAACAAACAACTTCAAGAAAAGTGATTTCACATCTTCAATTTGTCATTGTCAATGTCAATGCAACTTCTCAAAAACTTTAAACATCTTCAAATACATACAAGCATAAAACTAGACCGATGCAGACATTGGGCTCATTAGGCATAAAAACTTGACGCAGCAAACAACATCAACCTCAATACAATGAAATTAAAAAATGCCTCGAGAACCGCAGCACAATAAAAATCCTACTTTGATAAATTCCAGATAATCTCAGACTCGTGTTGCTCTGATTTTGTAAACAATGGCAAGCACAGGCACCCTATAAATCCCCATAACACTACCAATTCTTTTGGCTTGAAGATCTTATCATCTTCATTTAAACAAACAGGAAAAAAAAAGCAACTTTCTTTCTTGTTTTATCTTCTTTTCCTTATTTTCCCTCAATCCATAAACAAACAACTTCACTAATATTTTCTCCTATACCAATTCGTACCACTCTAATGAGACCAGACAATCAAAATACCCCCCCAAAAAAAAAAAAAGCTTTGAACAATTAGAAACACAAATCACAGAAAAACAACATACAGGCATTAAAAACCCGCCCACTAGAACAAAAACTAAATCGATGGAAATAGATATAGAAAGAAAGAGAGAGATTGATCCATGCCTTGCCGGAGCGCTTTAGGTGAGCGGCGTACGCCTTGACGAACTCGTGCGGCGAGACATCCTTCACGGTCCTTCCGGCCTCCATAGCTGCTCCTGCTCCGCCGCCGCGAGGTTCTCACTTCGTCGTCGCTAGAGATCTGAGAGCTAGGGTTTTGGCCGCCATAACCCAAGTGCTTCTTTGCTTTTATATCGAGATGGTTTTCCTAGAATTACGGAAATACCCTCATAACTTTTAAATATTCTCGATGGTGTATGTCTATGTAATATTACTGAAATACCCTTGTATGAGGTTTTACCTGTTACCACCCTGAAAAACAGCCAAATTACTTGTCACCGTCATTATTTAAATTTTTTTTTTTTACTTACCACCCTCAAAACAATTTTTGATGTTATGATTATTTTAAAATATTTTTTTTTTATCAGTAATGAATTATTTTTTGCCACATAAAGTCGAGGGCTTGATTTTCATACATATGTGATAACTTTTTCACATTATAAAAAAAATTAATTATTATCTATCTGTCAATTTAATTATCTCTTTTAATTTATAATTTTTATTTTAGTTTAATAAAATTATGGAGCTATTATCCTAACTTAAATTAGAAAATATGAGTTCTTTGAGCACTAGACCTACTAATCTCACTGCCCATGATCTCGGGCCATGCACATCCCTACTCGACTGCAGGGAATAGTCCTCCTCTTCTTGCTGTCTTTGGGCGCCTGTGTCTCGCAGCCCGTAGCACTTTCGTCCAGCTCAACTTGTTTCATTTTTTTTCTCTTCTTGTATAACTTTTGCTCACTATTCTCCTCATCCCTGGTGAGGATTTCAGAATGTTATTTACTTTCAGTTTTTTCTTGTTCCCTGTTTCCTCTATGTTATATTCTATTGTTCTCTTCTTTTTAATAAATTAGTGATTTATCCACTTTATTAAAAAAAAAAAAAATATAATTTTTTTTTTCAAGTATTGTTTTTTCCATATTAAAAAAATTATCAATGTCCACAAAATTTTTTTTTAAGAAGACATAGAACACTTCCGGGCACAAGTGGCTAGGATTTAAGTTTTGGCTCCCATGAAATGGCTTAGTTTAAAATCTGTGAATTATGAAAAATTAATATAAGTGAAAGACTTAATAAAAATAACTTATTAGTTTTAAAGTGAGTGATTTATTCATCTTATAAAATTAAATAAAAATATTTTTATAATTAAACTTGTATTTTTTTAAAAAAGAACTAAAGTCATTTAAACGGCAAGTAAGACCCATATATGCATTGGAATAATAATAAAAAAAAAAGATAAAAGAAAATAAAAACAGAGCAATTACTTATCAGATTTTATAATTTCCATTCAATTACAAAATTTCATTTTACCAATTCAACGATGGAATTTCATATTCATTAAATATATATAATTTATTTCTTATTAAATAATTATCATTTAGTCAATTGACATACTATTTATATATAACTTCAGCCAAATAAATAACATTCTTCAAATAAAAAAAAAGAAAAGTAAATCATCCAATGAATTTATGATCATAAATATTACAAACCAAACATACGTAAACAAAAGCATTTAAAAAAGAAATAAAAAAAAAACATAATATGCAGATATTTTTATTTATTTATTTTTATAAATTCACCACCATTTTTTTGGTGGAAAAACAATTTATTAAATTATTTATTCATTTTACAAAACCCCCCTTAATTTTCTCCTTGTTTACTTTCAGTCCCATTCTCCCAAATCTCACACCATCCTTCTCGTCTTCTCCATCGGCCCCCTCTTCTCCACCTCTCCAATCCCAAACCCTAACCCTAACCCTAACCCTAGAACCAGACCTCCAAGCCGCATCCATGGCGATCCGCAAGCTCCTCTCACTCGCGCGCCGACCCCGCCCACCATATCTCCTCCCCTATCGCACCGCATCCACCGCAGTCGCTACAGCCGCCGACTCCTCCCCTGCCCCCGTCACCCCTCCGGTGATGATCTACGACCATCTTGCCGCCGCTGTGAAGGCGAAGATCAAGCGCCTTGATGACCCTGACCCGCGCTTCCTCCGTTATGCTTCTCCCCACCCCAACCTCGCTGATCATTCCTCTATTCTCGCTGCCCCCGCCACCCGCGTTACGACTCTCTCCAATGGCCTCCGCGTCGCTACGGAGTCCACCCTCGCCTCCAGCACTGCCACCGTTGGCGTCTGGATCGACGCTGGTAGCCGCTTTGAGACCGAGGAGACCAACGGGACGGCGCATTTCTTGGAGCATATGATCTTCAAGGGGACGGAAGATAGGACGGTAAGGCAGCTTGAGGAGGAGATCGAGAACATGGGTGGGCATCTGAATGCTTATACCTCGAGGGAGCAGACAACGTATTATGCGAAGGTGCTGGATCACGATGTGCCGAAGGCTCTGGGGATCCTTGCGGATATACTTCAGAATTCCTCGTTTGATGAGGCGAGGATCAACCGAGAACGCGATGTGATTCTTCGAGAGATGGAGGAGGTTTGGAGTCTTACTCCTTTTATTGAATCTATGCCTTTGTGCTTTTTATTTATCATCATTTTTTTTGTTTGGGCAAATTTTCTGGTATACCAGCTGCTGGTAGATTGCTAGAAAAACGGATTTTTTTTTTAAAGCATTACTGAATGAGATTTTTTGCTGATTAGTGCAAAAAATTGTGGAGATAATGGTTAGTCTATCTTGTTTCTCGTCCTAGTTTGTCATTTGTTCTCTTCTGGTTACTATGGTTATGGAATTGATATCCTCAGTTTCAATTGACAATAAGTTATCTTACAGCCCTAATTTGTGCTGTTTTGCTAATTGTTTCTGGTAGTGAATTTTTCTTTAATGTAAAATCCTCTTCGGGGTTCTTTGACTATGAATTGAGTGTTATGAGGCTCACATTTGGTTTATCATACTGATTGGACCCATATCATCTAGCATTGGACTCTTTGCTAAATAAATATCAGTCTATGTAAGAATTTTATTAGTTCGAAATAGCAGTTGAACTGCTAGGGGAATTTTTTTTTAACCTTTTTAGCTTTTGTATGGGACTTTGCATGTATTAACTACTAGCTTATGATATTTTCAAGTCTTGTTATGAATTATCAGTCTCCCAGCTGATGTTTGTGTATTTGTTACTTTCATGCAAGTTGCAATTTTAGGCCTTTTACAGAGCTATTATTGTAATTCATCTTGTAGGTGGAGGGACAAACTGAAGAAGTTATCTTTGACCATTTGCATGCAACCGCTTTCCAGTACACTCCGCTGGGCAGAACCATTCTTGGTCCTGCTTCGAATATCAAGACTATCACCAAAGAACATCTCAAGAATTACATTTCAACTCATTATACAGCTCCTCGGATGGTATGAGTTGCATTGAGAACAGGGAAACAATCCTTTTTCCTACTGCCATATTTTGTGTGCTTTCTTGTATGAATTACAAAGTGAGTTTTTACCATGCTTGTATTTTTCAGGTCATTTCTGCCTCTGGTGCTGTTAAGCATGAAGATGTAGTTGAGCTAGTGAAGAAACTATTCATAAAGCTTTCAACTGATCCAACCACTGCATCTCAGTTGGTTGCAAAAGAACCTGCTGTTTTCACTGGTTCTGAGGTCTAAATGCTAAATCCATATCTTGATACAATTCTTTATGTTGAATAGAAATGAATCTATTGTCCTAAATTATATTGCATTTGTTTTTCCATATTCAGGTTCGGATAATTGATGATGATATGCCCCTTGCACAATTTGCGGTTGCTTTCAATGGAGCCTCCTGGACTGATCCTGATTCTATTGCTCTGATGGTCATGCAATCGATGCTGGGTTCTTGGAACAAAAGCGTTGGTGGTGGAAAGCATATGGGGTTTGTCATCCTTTTATAAGTATTCTTGGCATGACTTCTGGAATGGTTACTTGTTCTTTTGGGAGTTATTTGTTATTTTTCCTTCTTTTAACAGCTCAGAGCTCGCACAAAGGTGTGCAATTAATGAAATAGCCGAGAGCATGATGGCTTTTAACACAAATTATAAGGACACTGGCCTCTTTGGTGTTTATGCAGTTGCCAAGGTTGAAATCTCTGCTTATAAACATGACCCTTTTTGTGTTTGTGTGTGTGATCTTATTCAAATGCTATTGAAGATTCTGGCATATGGTAATTATATATATATATATATATATATATTTTTATATGTTGGAGGATCTGTTCGGAATGAACTGTTCTACAATCCATCCTCAAGAATCAAGATTGCCCCATCCATCATCAACTTTTTGCATGTATACTGTTCTCATATCCAGGAGACCATTCTCTTTGTGTGCACCATCATTGGATTTGCCATGAAATGTTTTTTTTTTTCTGTGATAGAGTTGATTTTGTCACAACAATTATGTTTACAATTGGTTGCAGGTTACTTCTTATTTCTTAAAATCATGTCATTATTTATTTTTTTCCCTTTGACCCTTTTATTAGTGAAATGCTGATTTTGGTTCTTCTAACTGAGCTAGAAAGTTTCATTCTGATTTTAAATTGAGTATGAATTATATATGTTTATCATTTTTTAATGCAGCCGGATTGCTTGGATGATTTGGCGTATGCAATTATGTATGACATCAGCAAGATGTCATACCGAGTTTCAGATGCTGATGTTAAACGTGCCTGCAATCAGGTATTTCACCATTTCTTTATGCATAATTTGTTTACTTCTTGCAAGTGCTTTGAGCATGTATTTATAATGTTATTAAAGTGAATTTAGCCATATAGTGAATGGGCATATTTTGATGTTTTTACTTTTTAGCAGTCTCTTGGTAGACACCTGCTATACGATTTATCATGTTATTGTGAAGTTGGCAATTTTCTCACCAATTTTACATTCATTTGCTCTCTAGTCCTGTATGATAGATCCTATATACTGTCTGATTTGAGAAACATGTTAATATGCTTAATACCAGGTTGGTTATCTCTTACACTATTTACAGTTTGCACCATAAATGCAATCTATTAGCAGTTAGAATCTCTAAGATTTACTTTCACAGAAAGTGTGATGTTTTTATATTATTCAGAGGTCTCTCTATTATATGATGATGAATGAATAGACTACGTAGATATTATTCAATAAAATGTTGCTCATTACATTGTCACATAATATCCTTTACATGAAATTTAAGTTTCTTATGTTAGAAAAGCTGGATTTTAAAATGTTAACTTGCTCATTACATGGTTCAGAGAGCACTTGTGTATGTAATGCAAGTGAATTTGTACAAAAAAAAAAAGGTGTTGTAAAGTTTTGTTTTCTGTTCTGTCGTTGACCCTATGCTAGAGTACAGCTCCTTAGACATGGTTTGATGGCAATGTTGTTCGAAAAATTGCCATGTGTTGACCTGTAGTCAGATACCAAAATATGTCTAGGTTGTACTCTTTGTGAAAAGGTTTCTAACATCTACTCTTAAGAGTTCTGGTGAATGTGAAGGGTGTATAGTTTGGTTGTATTGCATTAAGCTAACAGTTTAATTTGTTTCAGATGAGGTTTATTCACCTTTGGTAGTTTGTTTGTGCTAATGGACTATGAATAATATCGGTTTGGTCATTTTTCTATACTTAATATATACATGTTGCAGAGGCCTGCTATGATTTGTTGTCTTACGATAAATTGATGAATTTTGACAGCTAAAATCCTCTCTGCAACTTCACCTCGATGGCACAACTCCCATTGCTGAGGATATAGGTAGACAGGTGAGATGAATGAAAAACTTGAAATTTTAGTTATATTATTTTCATTAAATTTTTATTTATTCATTTTGGTGTGCTCTTTCTGCTGCAGCTCCTTACATATGGCCGTCGAATTCCTGCTGCTGAACTCTTTGCAAGGATTGATGCAGTTGATGCAAGCACCGTGAAGCGAGTTGCAAATCGTTTCATATTTGATCAGGTATGTCACCCCTTCTGAAGCAGCAATAAATTCTAATTTTACCGGTTTGGTTTGGATTGTGCCACTAAACTCAGATTTTTAGCATGAGTTCGCTCTTTGGGGAAAACATGATACTATGCCTCTTATCTTGCAAAAGTTAATTTATTTGTTTATTTATGTTCTGGTTTTTCACTTTGAAGACTTAGATTAGATCAATTTGTTAGACCAATTTATAGATTGTAAAAATGTTTAGCAACACCTAGTAATGGGGTTATCATTGTACTTGTCCTAGCATGCATCATCTGATTGGAGTTCGAAAATATCTATTATTTCTCAGCTTATGCTGATATGCACCAAACTAATGCCTGTTTTTTTCCACCGTCATAAAAGCATGATTCAGAACAACAAAGAAATACTCTATGAAACAAAAGTTCCTTAAATGCTACTTAGGATTTCAACTCTTATTTTGCATTATTTAATGGAGGCACCCTGCATTTGATGAGTCTAAGCATATCCTTTTCCCCCAATCATTTTGGTAATGAAATGGGAGTGAATTCCACCAACAAAGGAAAATTACTTTCAATTGAATCTTGCTTGAATGCCATATGACACATACATGCTAGAGCCATATAGTTTTTGGACAATAACTGATGTTTGCAGCCCCTTTTGTTAATAATACTCTTCTAACACATAAGTTCACCGCATTGCTACATTCATCTTACATGCTTTTCTTGAAAATGTTTCTACAGGATGTTGCCATTGCTGCCATGGGACCAATCACGAAGCTCCCCGACTACAACTGGTTCCGCCGCAGGACCTACTTGCTCCGCTACTAGTTCTCTCATTAAGTTTATTTTTGTTTTAGTTTCTCTCAAAAGCTCATAACAGAGTTTCACCCCGCTTTGCTTTTTCAGAAGACTCTCAGTTTGAATTTTTTTTTGTTTCATATCTATATTCCATTCCGTGATGTAACATCCGATTTGTGCTAATAATAAGCAGCCAGTGACATAACTATCATTTCTCTAGTTCCTTCAACCAAATGGAGCCATTGGTGTTGTTTCTGAAACACCCCCTTTTTGGTAATTTCCAGGGATGCAATTTCATTGATTCTGTGCATGGTACAACTCAAAAAAATAATTCTGTGTCTATTATATTTTTCTATAACCAAAAGGCCATTGGTTCAGCTATATTGGTCTCACTGCATAAAATTTAATTTGAGTTATTTTCATTGCTTGAATTTGAAATGTGTCAAATGCACTGGTGTCAAGGGTCTCTGATTGTGGGATTTAGTTTGTAATCTGATCTTTAGTCGATTGAGTGAAAAGTGCACAGGGCGGTTTGTTATATACACGTTTGTCACATTTGTTAAAAAAATATATATTTTTTTATATTTTGAAATATTTATGAAAAATTATTATGACCAAGCTATTATCTGAATTTTACTGTTAATCTAAAAGTAAATATATTATTAATAATTATTACTTAACATAATTTTCCATTTGAAGCAACATGGAATTTTCAGAATCAAATGGTGCGCTACAACTTAGCCACAAATTTGCTTTTTATCTTCTATTTGACATGGACTTTGATAAGATTCTGCCAATCATCCAACCCACTTCATGAAAAGAAAAGCATCTAATATTCCACACAATCTAACTATCTTTCCTTCAGAGTTTATTAGTCTGTGTGTTTTTTTTCCTGTTCTTATAATGCACATACTTATTAAGCAAGCTATAAATAGAGTTCCTTGATATCTCTTTTTTTATGTGCTTCTAGTTCTGATTCAAAATACACAATGGAGTTACAACTAATTAAGGAGAAAGACACCTTACCACAACCACACACTACTGCAACTCTCAAATGTCCTATGGATGGAAAATTTTATGTTAGCCCGGCACCGGGGAAGCCGCCTTTTGTTAAGGTATTCGTCTTCTCTGACCATACCTTAAGATTTCGGGTTGAATCATACTTGATTAATATATATTTTGCGTGTTAACTTTATAAATTTAAATATGAATGTAGGTCACAACCTTTCCTCCAATACCTTAAGTTTTTGAGTAAAATTAAATTCATATAATATGTTTGATTTGTATTTATCATTTAGTACTATTTATATTGATATGTTATTCAATTAGTAGGTTGGAGATAAGGTTACAAAAGGTCAAGTTGTTTGTCTCATTGAGACTGTAAAAACTCATGAACGCGATTCAGATCGATCGATCTGGAACAATTGTTGACATGCTTGCAGAGAATGGAAAATCGGTTAATTTCGATGCTGTATGTTTCTTTTTCTCATGCATTTTCATTGTTTTTATTACTATTCTTTTTTTTTTAATCTTACTCCTGTTTATCCTTGTTTTTATTGCAGACTTTACTTGTAATTCAGCCATGAAATGAAAGAAGTTTATAGATCATGACTCATATATATACATATACATATACATGTGTTATAAATGTAATGGAAGTTATCTGAAATAAACTTTGTTCTTCTGCATATTCATATATAACAATTGGATTCAAAGCAAGTTGTAAATACATAATACTCTTGAAAGAAAGTTGGCGATAATAGACAAAAGAAATTAATAAAAACTGCAGATGATCTTTGAGTTATGCTGTATAGCAGAAATAAACAAGAGAAATCTATCTCATTTCCAGATTAGTAAGTTCAGAAGCCATTAAAAAAAAAATAAAAAATAAAAAAATCAAATGTCAGGCCATGCTGAACTTAAAAAATTCTATCTGAATGCCGAAAATTTCAGCCAGACTGCAATTGTTATTTCCGTCGAAAAACGGAGAGACACAAGCATAAATTGGCTTCCCCGAACTGCTGAAATGAAAACCTTCAGAAATCATCTGAAAACATCATGAATTTGTTCTTTTCAAAGTTACCAAAGAACCACTAAACATATAATTAAGCCAGTCTTCAACAGCAAAAAAACTTGATTATAAGTTGTTATGGCCTGTAAACAAGATTGACAATGAGTACAAACATTTAATTGTGATGCTTCAAAATCAAATCAGAAAAAAATTAGTCAATTTGTAATATTGGTTGTTATAGAAAATATCCACATATATTACATGATATAAGTTAATCTTATGCTTGAAAGATGATGCCAAAAAGGATAGAAAGCATGCAGGAAATTAACAATACGAAAGCCAAGTTTATTGTGATACAAATGAAAATACGCATAAGTTCATATGAGAATAGATACTTTACATCTTAAAATGCTTTAAAAACTAAGTTAGTAGAGAAATTTATCTTTTTTTTTTCTTGTAATGAAAACTCAATGACATTGTTCCAACAAGCAAAACAAGCACTACTACTAATATTTCTACCAAATCATCCAAATATATCACCCACATTATACCATATTATTCTAACGTAAATAATAATTTTTTTATTAAATAGATTATAAGTAATTGTGGCTCAAATTAAAAAAAAAAATTAAAAAATACATAGCCCTAGTCTTTCTTTTGTTTTTTTTAAGAGAAATATAAGTTCGATTCTCCTGATCACGTTTTTCAGTTTTAATGAGGGTGAGAACTCATGACAGGTTTTCCGCCCGCATACATTCCTAAGAGTTGGTGCTTATCATCCTACCTATATACTCCCTCCATTTTTTTTAGTTGTCACATTTACCTAATTCACATAGATTAAAAAAAATTGGTTAAAATTAGTTGGCTACCTATATTTTATACAAAAAAAACTATTATTTTTCAAAATTACCTTTATTTAAAACTCCACTAGTGGAGTATATAATTTAATACTTGAGTGATTATGATTTATTGAAAACTGTACAATTACATTAAATTAAAGAATAAATTTTAAAAAAAATTATTTAATATTGCATAAAATTTCTAATGTGACAAGTAAAAAGGAACAGAGAAGAGGTCTAAAACATGATAACTAAAAAAGAACGGAGGGAGTATATAATTATTTTGATCGAGTATACAAACATAAAGATTTTTCACTATAGTATGTTAGTAATTATTCACTTTTACAGGGTTATATAAGCAATTTTGTAATAAAAAAAATATATAAATATGATAAAAATTATGGACGGTTGTGATATTACCCCAATTTGATCATCACGAAATATAATCTCAAAGAAACTGAGAGTTCGTTCTCGCTCTCGCTCTCGCTCTCGCTCTCGCCATGGACGATGACGACGAAGAGTGCCCTCCTCTCGCCATTGAAATCGCCGACGCATCCAAGATCCATCGCCCTGAATCCTCGGATCGGTCGGAGAATCCTCCGGAAATCTCGCCTGAAACTCCTGTCGGCGTTACAGTAATCACCGGCTACCTCGGCGCCGGCAAGTCCACGGTGATCTCACGATATCATTGATTTCTTGATTTGATTTCCAATTTAGAGCTTTTCGTGATAAAATTTTGGGATTTTTGAGGGTTTATGTCTTGTTTTCCAGAGATTTTATTTGATTAATTTGTTGAAATTTAAGCTCTAGTAGGTGTTTGAATGAGTGGTTTAGCGTTTACATGCAGTATTGAAACCCTAATGTTAGGGTTTGTTTCCTTTTCCCTCTTGTGGAATTGAACTTCTTTGGATTTTTCAATGAAAATTTTGGAATTTAGAAGCAAGCAGCATGATATAATGAAAGCTGATTAGGTCTAGGAATGCATTGTACTTTGAAAAGCTTGTGATGTTGTAGCTCAATAAACTTAGAACTCAATAAACCTAATGAATAATTTCTGAATTACTGACTGGTTGAATGTGGGGGACTTTCAGTTGGTGAATTACATATTGACTGCGGAACATGGGAAGAAGATTGCAGTGATACTGAATGAGTTTGGGGAGGAGATTGGGGTTGAAAGGGCAATGATCAATGAGGGAGAGAATGGTGCACTTGTTGAGGAATGGGTTGAACTTGCGAATGGGTGTGTCTGCTGCACTGTTAAGCACAGCCTTGTCCAAGCTCTGGAGCAGCTCGTGCAAAGGAAACAGAGGTCTCTTATTTTCAAATAAATCTAGTTATTGTTATTTCATCCACTGTTTTGATTTGAGTATACATTTCAAAGCATAATAGAATGGTTTTGATAGTGTTACAAGTTTGAAAAATATTAGATTGCATTTGTTCAGTTATCTGACTTTCTTTGGTTTAAGGGCTTACAGGGAGAATAATCTCGAGAATTGAATGGGATTGTAACATGTAGAGATTGGGATTAATGTTCAACACTGATGTGATAAAATATTGTTAGCTTATGTTTTTTGGCTATAGTTTGCATATAAAATTAATGACTTAGGTTTTTTGCTTTACAGACTTGATCATATTTTGCTTGAGACAACGGGACTGGCTGATCCTGCTCCCCTGGTCTCTATTCTTTGGTTGGATGATCAGCTGGAATCATCAGTGAAACTTGACTCTATAATTACTGTGAGTTTTCTTCATCATATTGACCCATTTTTCATTCTTCCTTTGCCATTCCGGTGTAATCATGTTGACAGTGCCCTGAATCTATAAAATCTAATCGTGTCTCAAATTTAGGTTGTTGATGCAAAAAATCTAAGGTTGCAGCTTGATGAGCATCGGAATTCCACTTCTTTTCCTGAAGCATTTCTTCAAATTGCATTTGCAGTATCTCTCCTTTCCTTTCCTTTCCTTTCTCTGTTTTGTCCGTATGGTATTTAATACTGTTTATTATAAGTCTTCTTATACATAATCTATTGAGAGTGCCTTGATGTTGATATGCTAGTTTTCTGTTTTCTTTATTGTATACAATACCTTTAATTACTTTGGTTGAGTTGAACATCTGATAGCTCTACATCACATCTTCAGGATGTTATTATTCTGAACAAGGTTGACTTGGTTAAGCAAGAGGATTGCGGATCTGTGGCCTCTGGTGTTATAGAAGACTTGGTGGAGGAAAGTCCATAACATGAATTCACTGGCAACTATCATTCCTTCTGTCCGATGTCAAGTTGATTTAGATAAACTATTGGATTGTCAGGCTTATGACACTAATGTTAGTAGAACTCTCTCATGCATATTTGTTTCTTTTTTGTAATTGACATTATATTTAAACTTTGTCTATTCATTCCTATCAGCATCTAGCTCGTTTGGAATCCCTGATGGAAGATAGGAAATCTGTATCTGCCAAGAGTCGTCATGATCGCAGTGTGCGAACATTATGCTTTTATGAACAAGAACCTGTTGACTTAGCTAAGGTATTCTTACCTTCATCTTTAATAACTTTTATCTTGTGTACTTTGGATAGAATAGCAGAAACATATTTCACACCAGGATAAGGTTGAGCTCTTTGCTATCTCTGAATGTTGTATTAATCTCAACTTCAATGGCTTCATGCCACCAATGTTGCAAACATGAAGATATTTTTGGTGCAATTGATGTATAACCTTTCATTGAACTAACATCAATTAATGTGCATGCCAAAACTATAGTCTGATGTATGCGATTTGCCTCGGCTCTTATTTTTTTTTTTAACAGGTTCGCATTTGGCTTGAGGATCTTCTTTGGGAGAAGAAAACCAACATGGATGTGTATCGTTGTAAAGGGATTCTAAATATCCACAACTCTGATCAACTTCATACCTTGCAGGTTTGAGCATTTTGAAATGTCTAAACTATGATAGATAACTATAGTTACCTCTAATCCTCATTGATTTCTAAATCTTGTGGTTTTCGACAATGATATACTATATGCATAAACTACTAGGCTGAAAATATAGGCATTCTAAAAACTACAGTTACTTTTACAAACTTAATGTCCTTGTAGGTTGTGGCCTCTATTGAGAGGTTATAAACTTTGATGTCATGTCTATTTTAACTTCCCTTGGCAAAGGAAATATATGTTTTTTCATTTTTATGAGAAATAGAACAAAGTTTGGATATGGCCTTTTAAAAGTATAATAATAGTAATAATAAATCAACAATAAACAGTCTAAATATATGAACTGTCCCAGTTAGCGTTTTGATCAGGATTTATGATTACTTCTATTGGTCTTGTGAATGTTTATTATGCAAATGTTGTATGTTTGTTTGGTCTCCTTGTCCGCATTAGTTTTTTGAATTTTTAAGCTTTTGCCTTACTGAGTTTGCACAACTATTTTTTGTCCGCATTCAATTATGGGGATGTATTCTGTGACATCTAAGATACTAGAGGATTTGGTTAAGTTTTCATGTAAACTGTCAACACAAAGACCAGACCAAGCTAAATATGAGTAATTATAGAGGTTATCCGGTAATTAGCAAATAGCTTTCTCCATGTTAGTTTAACTACTTTGCTAGAGATTAGAGTATAGCGTAACTTGTGTGAAAATGGTGAAATTACTGGTAAGAATTCTGGAAATTATTCTTTTTTCCCTAAACAGAGACAATTTCTGCTTTTGGCAGGCAGTTCGAGAAGTATACGAGGTTTTACCTGCTCGGAAATGGCTTCAAACAGAGAAGCAACTAAACAAGATTGTCATTATAGGAAAAGCTCAAACCCAGAAATTCTACTACTTTGATCACATCTTAATTGGTTATTGAGTCACCAGTGACCCTTTGTTCTTCTTGTTTTCCAGGTCGAGATCTGAATGAGGAGATTCTCACCCATACTTTCAGAGCCTGCACATTACTGTCATGATCAACATCTTTCATGGTTCACTCACATATTCGCCGATTAATTTCAACTAATTTCAACTCAACAATTAACATCAGCATCATTCGATCAGCTGTTTTCTGGTACACAAACTCAAAATCCATTGGCAAATGTTCATTCTTATTGTTCACTGCCAGTGCAAACTTCCTTGTGTTATGATTAAAATTCACAGTAATCACTACTACACCTTGTTTACTTCTATATTCTCAATCTCCTCCTCCTATCTCTAGTAGCCATCTTCTCTCCATACCTTAAAAAAACATCACCTAAATCAACCATTCCCACTTCCTTCATCCTCTTCCCAACACTTTCAAACATCTCAACCCCTTCTTCATTTGAAAACCAATACAAGAACTTATTATAATCAAATCTAGGCACTTCCACTCCTCCCCACATCACCCTCTCCACAAACTTACTCACCTCCACCATTCTCCCTTGCTTCACCAATCCCCCAACAAATACACTCTCAAAATTCACCATTTCATCCTTGCCCTTCCTCCCTCTCCGCCCCAAATGCCCTTGCAAAAGCATTATGTAAGTATGCATGATCGGCTCCACCCCTCGCCGCACCATCTCCCTAAAGACCTCCGTCGCCTCCCCGGCCCTCTTCAACCTCAACAACCCTTTCATCAATCCATGATACAACCCAATATCCGGCCGCTCCACCATTTCCACAACTCTATAAGCCTCTCTAACTCTATTCCTTGCCACTAATCCATACACAAGAGCACCAACAGTTTGATTATCAATTGCCAACCAAAGTCCTCTCTTAAGCATTTCATCAAACACCATATGGGCATACCTAACACGACCCAGTTTACACATCCACTGAATCACAATCCGATAAGAATCCGCGCGCGCGTCGCCGAACCTGCGCGCTCTCAGCGTGGCGAACATCCGGAGAGCGTCATCAATCCCGGTTGGTCTTGAAGAGCGTGACGATGATCTCCTCGTACGCTTCAATGGTAGGTTCGAAACCCTCATCCACTGCTCGATTCCATAGCTTTGAAGCCATGACGAGATCCCCAATCTTGCAAAACCCTAGAATTAAGATCCCGTATGTATCGCCATCAGGGGGGATTGAAGGTCTCAACTTGGAGACCAAGTCTTTGGCTTCTCGCACGAACTTGCGATTGGAGAGGGATTCGATGACGAGATTGAGAGTGTCGATGGAGTGGAGAGGAGGGAAGTGAGGTTTGAGGATGGAGTCGAAGATGCGGACGCATTTGGAGATCTGGCGGGAGGAGGCGAGGGAGTGGAGGACGGTGAGGAGGGAGGAGGAGGTGAGGAGTTTGGGATGGGTGAGGATGGAGGAGGTGAAGGTGGACCAGAGAAGGTCGATGTTTTTGGAGGCGCCGAAGACGGAGAGGGTGCGAGAGAAGGTGGAGGGGGAGTGGGAGAAGGAGGACCAGAGAATGAAGCGGTGAAGAGGACGCCATGAGAGGGGGAAGCGAGAGCAGAGGTGGAAGATGAGTTCGTGAGGGATGGGGAGAGGGAGGGGGAGGGAGTTGAGGTGGGAGTGGAGCTTGGAGTCGGTGGCGTGTTGTTGTTGATAGAGGACGGTGGTGAGACGGAGGAGGAGGAGGTCGGGGTTGATGATGGTGGTGGATAGAGTATGGGTCTGAGATTTCAGAAGGATTGAGGGGGTTTTTTGAAAAATTTGCATCTTTTTAGGGTTTGGTTTGGCGGGGTTTGTGAAAGAATGGTGGGTTTTGTAGGGAGATGATTTTTAATAAATTAATTTGAATTTTATTTTGGGTGATTGTTTTTTTTTTCTCTGGAAATTTTACTTTACTTTTCAAAATTATTTTTCGTGTTTCTATTTATAGCTCTTTGTATATGTATTTAATACTTATTCCTTTTTTTTTTCTAATTCAATAATTTGTAAAAATAACAATAAATGCCTTTTTGATCTAATAAAATAGATAAATTAATAAAAAAATCACTAAAACGGAACAAATGAGGGAGTACATTGGTGAATTAGTCTATGTATGTATTACTTTATAAAATAAAAAATCATTTGGTTTGTTTAATTGATAAAAATATATGGTAAATTGAACAAGCTTTAACTTAGTTATTAATATTAATATATGATTAATTTAATTCAAAAAAATTTATTTATATATTATATTAATATTAAAATCTTAATTGGAACTGAGAGCGAAAACCCAAAAAGATTTAACTATTAAAATCCTGCACTTTGAACTATGTCCATACTTGATGTAGCAACAAATTTGACATAATTCAAAAATCATCAAATCCATAAATTATAGTATTTCAAAATTTTTTAATTTTTTTAAATCCACTAAAATAAACAAAAGATTTTCAATGATTTTGTAATTCAATACAAACACCACCTTAAAAACATTTGACCCCTCAGCAATAACTTCCTCCTTAAAAGGGTGAACAATAATCAATAAAAAAATTGGCTGATTCCAATCACACGCCAGCCACATTACAATTCTAAATATTCACAGTAACATTCCATGACATGGGATTAGTTAAAAGGATGAGCAGAAGCGGTCCTTATCTAGTACAAGGCAATAAGTGATACTTGGAATAAATATTCCATCGCTATCACTATCACTATCACTATCACTATCACTATCTTTCAAAAGATTGTTTGGATAATTATCCTAGTTATTCCCATAGGATACTTGATCCAAACACCACCAAAGAGACAATAATGCTGAATTATATAATTTAAGTACAAACATTGAACAGTAAAGTTAGGTTATGGTTCTCTAACATAAGGCCTCTATATCCATTGAGATGACAATAACAGACTTACTATGTACAAAAGTCTTTTGCATCACTTGTGGTTGCTCTGCAACAATGATACAAGAAGCTACCAAAACTATGGACTTGGTTCTTCAAAATTGAGTCTCGAGACTGTGAGTATTAGATCCCTTCAATGTCGCAATGTTAAGATCGTTTTTCTTAAAGGTAGCTACTAACAAAAAATTATTCAGTGCAGAGGAAAATTTTACCTTCTGCATTTCATGTTTCCTCCTTCACAAAAAAGCTCTGCGGCAAGGAAAAATCTTCCTCTTGATTAAAGATATCCATCTCTTCATCATCAGGTTTCTGGATTTACAACAAAGATGAGCCATTACAAATTCTGATTACCGATCTAACTTAAAATTGCTACATTCTCATAGTAACATGAAATTGGTATATTCAATCTTCACAATACTAGATTGCATGAATTATGGCAAAAGATATCAGAATGACAGATTTTGAAATAATTTTGAACTTAATAATGAACCATTATGTGCTGTTGAGATGGCTATATGTTAGTTAAAATGTTTAGAGGCATTGTCAAGACTGCAATGTTCTGAGAGTTGGTTAGGCTTATAGAATGAGAACTTTAAAGAAAACAAACAATTGTAAGGTAACTTTATTAACATGCGAACTATTAGTATTCATATGTTAACTTTACCAGCATTTCTAAATTAAAGAAGCGATCCAAGAGCTGCAAAACTTCATCTGCTGAAAAGTGCCTATCGCAGCTGTAAAAGCATGCCATGAAAATATGAGGGAAAAAAGTACAACACAAATCTCTTGTACCTACAGTGCAAGAGATCACAATGTGTGTTCATTTTACACAACAATGAATTAACATGCCAAATTAAGCAAACCTCCTCCGTAGATTCTCCATCAACCCATAAAGAACAAAGTGACGGTGCACACCTGCAGTAAGACAACCATCAAGAAAAATATCATCAGATGAGAGCAGCATTCATTAGATATCATTGCATTTTCCCGCTTTCTAAGCACACTAACTTTAATGGACAACACATACGGAAGAATAGTGAACAAATATTTATTTGAAATGCAAAACAAAAACAGATGGAAAGATCTCCAAAAATAAAAGGAGCCTTACATGCCAAATATTTTAGCTCTGAATGCGAATCAAAATGGTAATTATTTTCACATACTTGGTAATTAGCAACATAGGCCAATGAAATAATACAGTGCTTAGGTGGCATGATCTACAATGAGCACAAGTCACAATTTAAATCTTTTTTTTTTTTTTCATTAATTAGCTCAGAACTGCTACTTGGAGAAACTAAACCAAAAATCAAATCTAAATGCCCCAACAAAATCAAATTCATCGCAGAATCTACCATGACAGGAAGCAGGAAAATCATGTTTGCAACTACTTGAACCTGACTTATGCCTTATAGCAAAGCAGATGAAGTTGCATTAAATCCTATCAAGTTCCATATCAAATGAAAAAAAAAAGATAAAAGACTAATTTTAGAATGTTATAGCATGTCAAGCCAGAGCAAAAATATTAAGTATTAGATGAACCAAAAAAAAAAAACACTTATCAGTAGACATTTATATCTAGGCACGCCCATTAGGTTAATGTTCATAACCTAGGATAACTAAAAGTTGAGTAATTGAAACCTTGATGATGCCATAGTTAGTCTTACAGTGAAGTACAAGCATGAAAAATAATTAATTCTAGGGCACAAACAACACCATGAAGTTCAATTTGAGCCAACATTCTCACTAATCCTCTGAGAGGCATTTCATCAAACATTATCAATTCACAAAGCATGAGGAAACAAATCTCCATTACCTTTCAGCCTAACAGGAGGGTAAGTCTCCAGCGCTTCAAGCGCACGCAGCTCCAGCTCAACCTGCGAATGATCTTGATTCTGCCCACAAAAGTACACCAAATTAGATTGTTTAACAGAATCAAGCCAACAAATAAGCCGAGAAGGAAATCAAGAACAGGCCTTGGGGAGCGATGATGCAGAGGATGGCGGAGCCTGGGCAGGGGAATGAACTGAGACCCCATCCTGCTCCTCCTCGCCGGCGGGTTCCATGAATCTCAGACGGAGATCGAGATCGTGAAACCCTAGATTTTCAGGAAGCTTCCTCTCGCTCGCGCGGGCATTGTGGAAAAAAAGGTTTAGATATTTATTTATTCGTTTTCTTTCCCACTGTTTTCATTTTCCATTTTCCGTTTGCATTTTCCAAAAGATCAAATAAATCTCTATAACGTCCGTCAAGAAACTCCGTTATAACGGCGTCACTACCGAGCCGATGAGCCGAGTCGGCGCGTTAAAGCTCACCATCCTTTTAAATACACCCCCTCATCTCACGAGAAAAAGGGCTAGAAGACGACAAAATGCGGGTCCCACTCAACCTTTCCATCGAGATATATCTGTAGATCCAACGGCCGAGATTTCTCTTCGTATAAAATAATAATAAAAACGCTGAGCTTCGGGTCCGAACCTGAGAGGCTCGGATGACGAACCGGTAGGTTTGGACCGAACCGGAGGCGTCTTCCCCTCTTCGTTGAAATTTTGGCACCATCGTCGATCACTTTATCTTTGTTTCTCTACTACCCCGTCGAAGGCCGAGAGCTTCACGGCTGTTACGGCACGAAACCCTAACCCTAGACGTCGAATTCTGGAACGAGGGTGCTGATTTCCATCGCCATTGCTGGAGGAGTCCATCGTTGCTGGGTTTGTTGTTTTGTCAGCGTCTTGAAATCCTTGAGGTGGATCGGGGTGTAGCTCTGGTGGTGGTTGTGGCTGGGTTTTCCTGACGCGTTGAGCGGAGCTGCTGTTATTGGTGTTGCGTGGGTATGGGTGGTTTTTGAGCCCTAATTTGGTGGTTTGTTTTGGATTTGGACGCATTTGTTGTGGATTTTGTTGGGATGGAGTCGGGGAGGTCGCGCTTCTTTTTGTTTCCTGATTTTGAAGGTTAGTTCGGCTTTAGAAATTGAATCCTTTTTTTTTCCTGCTTTGTGTGTGTGTGTGTGTGTGTGTGTTGGTCTGTGTGTGCCACGATGGTAGCTTGTTTGTTTTTGTTGGCAGTTTTAGGGTTTGGAAGCCAAGTTTTTTTTGCAGCTTTGGGTGATTTTTCGGTGAGAAATGGAGAACTGAGAGCTTGGTTTGCGGTCTCTACCTTTTAAGCATGTCCTTGTTTCCGAAGCTAGGGTTTGATTTCTCTCAAATGTGAATTTTAGTACTTGGATTTTTTGTGAACGGGGTTTAGTTCGTCTCTTACTTATGGATTGCTAGTTTGGTTTCAGAAATTGGCGTCAAATAAAAATTAGTTAGGATACTGGTGAAGATTTGCACGAATTTGTATAATAATGCGGGGAAGCTTTTATCATTTTTAATTCCAAATACTCTGCTTGTTGGCTAGATACTTGTGGATGTGTCTGAAAATCTCTCTTGGCTTTGCACTGGCTTTTTCTTCAATTTAAAGCCTGTTAGACAATGTAAAAGTCTCTTTTTTGTGAGTTTTCCTAGATTTGTTGTTTTGATGTTTTAGAAGAGCCATGCTTCTTTCACTATGCGTGCACTCTTTCATTAAAGAAAACTCTTACAAAGATGAATTACCAAAGTACCATTTTTGAATCTTTTCAACTGTAATTCAATTTTTTGTGTTCTGCAGTTATTATCGTTTCACATTGATGATAACATATCTTGATTGCTACTGACTTCTGAGTCATTCTGTGGTTTTTGATGAATATTTGTTGAGTAGAGATAAATCATATACTCCCTAATAGTGCTTCTCACCAAGATTCCCTTATTCTTGTATCATATATGTGACTTAATAGTGGCAATGTCAAATGATGGACTGGATTATTGGTATGATTTGCAGTTTTTGCACTTTTATAATGCAGACTCTTAGAATTTTTAATTATCTCACAGTTTATTCAATGTTTTGCCAAATGACTGCATTGTTAGCTTCGTATGAACACCTGCATTGAAATGGTTTAATTGTTTTAAAGGGCACAAATTAGTTTTAAGTATCAATTTTTGTCATGATAAAATCTAGTTTTAAACCAAAATTGGGCAGGGATTGCACTAGAAGATTTTTTTTCCTTGTAAGTTTATGGGTGATGGGATTGATAATCTGTATTGAATATTTTATTTTTGGTTTCAATTACTTCAATTTTCTCATCATAATTGGTAATCTGCCTGATGAATTCATGAGCTAGGATCTTTTAGCAGCAGTGACTCTCCATTCACAATTCCAAAGTTTTTCTTCTGTTTGGCAAACTTCATATTTTGTCATCTTAAAATCTGCAGTTTAAAAATTTCCCCTTAGTATTTTATTTTACCTGGCTTAGTAAACCTTCTAAAGTTTACACGGATAATTCGCTTTGACCAGGTGCTTTCTGGCTCTCAAGAATGTGAAGTGTTGGCCTTATCAGTTGCTTTTGTCCTCCTTATGCCTGGGAATGAAGTTCCTGATAAGGTTCACAATTTTTTTGAGCAAAATAATTCGTCTCAGCATCCTCATTCACAAACAGTAGCCAGAAGTTGGTCTCTTGCAAACAGAAATCACTGGCTTAGCTCTCAAAGTCAGAATGGGATTCGTATTGGTTCTAATGTAAATAGTCATACTGTCCGGTATTCAGGTGCGTTTCCTTTATGAATTCCTTATTCAAATTAATTCAGCTTCCTTTTATATATTCCATGGATACCAAAAGTTTTTTCTAGGTTAGCAACAAGCACACTTCTCTTTGATCTTTTATTCTGTCTCTGAAAAATTTTGTGTTGACAGAGTCTGATAGCGGAAACAGTTTTCAGTCTTCACAGTTTCCCTCTGGAAATCTGAATCATTCAGGTTCAAAGAAGGAAGTCATCACAAGCCAACTTAGAAATCAACAGTCAACCTCAAATGGGTCCACTCATGGATCTCAGACTTTCAAGTCAAGTACTGACCACACAAGGTTGCTAGAAGATGGTAGATTTTCAACCATGCAAAGGTTAATGTTAAAAGGCCAAATTCCTTTGGCACTCTTAAATCTAGTTCTAGGCCTGTATGGCCTTTGGAAGTATCTTGTTTTGCTAAATCTATAGTTGACTTTGACTTTGTTGGCAGTCAGCAGCAGCTTACAAGGAGCCAGCAGCCTGGAATGTCTCAACCTCAGCCTAGGGAACAGGCAGGGTCGAATGACATACAGTTGTTGCAACAGCAATTATTGTATAAACAGCTACAAGAATTTCAGCGGCAACAACAATTTCAACAACTAAATCAGGTAGTAAGGCAACAGAATTCAGGCAGCCAGCTGGTTGGTTCTAAGCAGGCTGCTGTAGACAAACTGCCAGCTTTGCTCAATGGCACACCCATTAGCAATGTGGGTAATAGCCTGAGGCAAAATGAATTCGTGGGAAGTGATGCAAAGATAGCAAGCAGCTCTCAGATGTTTGATGGCAACTGGGCACAACACAGTGGTTCTTCAGCCATGTATGGAATTACAAATGGGCTTATGCTACCTAATGATCAAGGCCAAGTAATGCGGTCAATGGGGTTTTCTTCACAACAGCCTGATCAGTCCTTGTACGGTATGCCTGTTTCTAGCGCCAGACCCCACTTGAATCAATATTCTCAGTTCCAAGGAATGCCTAATGCTTCTTCTGGTGTGATGACAAATTCTTCTCAAAGAGGCCCTCCTGTATTTACAGAGCATGGACACACGCAAGATGGCATAATGGTTACAAAGCAGGACTTACGAGGAAGTGGCTTATTTGTGAGTGCTACAAATCAAAATCAAATTAATGGTATGGCGACAGAACAATTTCATCAAATCCCTCATCAGTCTCGTAATATTCAGGTTCAAGAAATTCCAAAGGGTCAGGAGCAATCTGATTTTTTAGGAAATTTACAGGACAAGACTTTTGTGCAGGCTGGGGCTTCACAACATGTGTCTAGTCTTGATCCCACTGAGGAGAAGTTATTGTTCGGTACTGATAATGATGC
The DNA here is from genome assembly GCF_009730915.1 of Dioscorea cayenensis subsp. rotundata. Taxonomy (NCBI): domain Eukaryota; kingdom Viridiplantae; phylum Streptophyta; class Magnoliopsida; order Dioscoreales; family Dioscoreaceae; genus Dioscorea; species Dioscorea cayenensis. The sequence goes on from NC_052483.1 coordinate 2,089,933, forward strand.
TAGTTGGGTTGCTTCTTTTGGAAGAAGTGGCAACAGTAGCACAGGTGAGTATCTTCATGGAAATCCTTTGGGAGATAATGATTGCTTTGGTGCCTTTCCATCAGTTCAGAGTGGAAGCTGGAGTGCTCTCATGCTTGATGCTCTAGATGCTTCTAGTAGTGATACTGGAGTTCAGGAAGAGTGGAGTGGCTTAAGTTTTCAGAAGACAGACACATCCATTGGGAACCATTCTGCCTTATTGAATAACAATGAAAAACAACAAGCTTGGAATGATAACCACTTGCAGAATGCATCTTTGATTTCAAAACCTTTTCCTCCATTTAATGAATCAGAAGCAAGCCCTAGTTGTCAGACTGCTCCGAACTTTCAGCCTTCCTCTGGAAGATTTAACTATGGGCATAATGACCAAGTATCCATCAATGTTCCAAATGAATCATCTCAGCATTCAACTAAAGAAGCAGAGAAGCACTTGGATCAGGATCCCCAACAAAAACAATTTATGGAGGGTGGTTTCCAAGCACAAATGCGACCAGACGGCTCTACTGGTGGTGCTTGGGTAGGACATGCCTATGAGCAGGCGATGAGCGCAGCAAGTGCTGCAGAATTGAATTTGAAAACAGCAAATACAAAGGGAGCTTGGGCTCATCATCAAAACACACCCTTGTCCAATGTTGATAGTGGCAGGCCCAATCATAAACATGGTGGCTGGCACATGAACGGTCCTGTGCCAGCTAACAACAGTGATATTTTGTCATTTCCCAGTGATAGGCAATGGCATGATCAGAAAGCTGATATGAATGAAACCATGCATGCAGAAAGGGACCATGGTAGCGGCATGTGGAAGACTGTTTCAAATAAAGCTGATTTGACTGGTGAGTTGGAGCCTTTGGAATCTCATATTGGAAGTACCAAAATGGGAGCTCAATCTCCATATTTAAGTGGCTTTCCTGGTGCTATGAGTGCAAGCTCTGTAGCAAGGAATGAGGGAATGAATCAACAAGGATTCAACATTCATCAAGTCAATTTTGGGAGGCCTGTTTCTCTTGATTCTTATGTGAAATATAAGGGCAATGAAACTATTGGATCAGTCCAGGATCAGGTAGGTAGTGGGCCACAAACTTGGGACTCATCCATGAGAAATGTTGATAGAGGATTTAGTGAAACTGGTGATAAGCTCCCAAAAATTGTCTTGAATGAAAGCTGTTCTCCCAGTCCTTCTAATTCCGGTAACCTTAGTGACAGGAGTGTTGAAAGGAGGAACCAATTTGTGGCTGGAAATGTTGCCCATCATTTTGGTGTTGGCAACCAAAATACCATTGGACAGTCTGGTCAACAAACTATTGGTTCTCGCAAGTTTCAATATCATCCCATGGGAAACGTGGGCATGAATATGGAACTTACTGATGGCTCAAATCGGAATATATATCGTCAAAGTCTGGCGCAGCATCAAGGATTGAAAAATATAAATCAAGGTTTTGCTGGGCATTCACAGTTTATTAGTCATGTTGCTTCCAACAATGCCATGAATACTGGAATGGTACAATAATATTCACCCTTTGTTATTTTTCTTCATGGCCTTTTAATTTTGGCATCTTGATAGCTTTACTTTTGTACAGGAACAAGTAACTAATTTTCAAAGAACTTCAAAAGGGCCGGAGGAAACACTATCTGGAACCTCTGCTTCTTATGCTGAGCCCACTAAATCTACTTCATTTGGTGGAACAACTGCTCAATGGTCCCAGAACAACAGAGCAAATCAGACAAGGTTACTTGTTAACTTGAATAGTAGTAATCAATCTGATCACTCTTCTTATTTGTGAAGTATTTCATTTGTTACCCTACATTTCCAGATTCACCTCTTCACGGTTTTGGTTAAATTTCTCTTAATTTATACTTCATTACATTGACATATGGTTGGCTTTCATGTGGAACAACTCATCATGCAAATTGTAAATGGGCTATTTTGTGTTCTTAAGGCCACTGCTCGTCTTTCAAATGACTTTTCTATGAGCAGAGACAAGGATGAGAGGAAATTTTGGTTTTGTATGGATTTTCTTATTTGCCAAATCTCTTTACAATGTGGTCAATATGATCTTTGCAGTCAAAATATGCTGGAGCTTCTCCAGAAGGTAGATCAGTCAAATGAGAACAATTCTGTACCACAATTCCAATTTTCTGCTGATAGGATGCAATCTGAGATCCCCCACATGGCTGCTGCTTCTGATGGGTCTGCTTCACATCATCAGTATAACCAGTCTTCTGCGTTGCAAGGTTTTGGTTTACGATTGGCACCACCATCCCAAAGGCAAGCAGTTGCAAACCATGCATTGTCCCGTCAGATCTCACATGATTTAAATGTACAGCAACTTGATCCAGAGTCTGTGGGCTATGACCATAAACTGTCAAATACTACTGCTTCAGCCCAAGCTCAATCCCCACTTCCTGCAGACGAAACGTCTCAAAGAGAAAATTCTGATAATGATTCCAACTTATCTGGCCAAGCAGACAAGGTAATTCCCCACTTGCTTGTGTGTTTTAAATCCTTATCTGCCATCCCCTTAACTTTTTCTTTGGAGAATTAGTGGCAGCTGAATTAACAATGCTAATATTTGAATGTTTTCAGTACAATTAGACATGAAACAATGGATAAATCTGTAGATACTTTGGTCTAGGTTGGACCCACTAGTTTAAAGGGGCCTCATTTTCTAGTTCCTACCCATGTTTTTTATATGATGGAACCTTAACAAACCAATTTATTCAAAGCTTAATATCCAATGTAGCGGGAAAAGGTCCATGTTTTGAGATACCTTCATCTTCTTATATTTGTCCATCTGCTGCTTCACAGTTTCAGTCTAGGCATACAACCCATTCTCCAACATTGGGTTCAAGTTTTTCACATCACAGAAATACAAGCCAACATGCTCCTCAATTGGAAGCAAAGTCAGCCTCTTCTGCATCAGGCATGTCTAGACAAGCTGGTTACTCAACAATGTTGAATAAAGTTTGGAAAAACCTATCGGCTAATCGTCTGTCAGGTGTCCAACCTCAGAACTTTACTCCAAATATACTTCAGTCCATGATTCCATCAACTAGTGGAAGGGATGCAAACTTCTTGACCCCACAGAAAGCAGATGATCGAAATAACAAAGGAAGCGCTGATCTTGAAGGGTCTACTACATGTTCTATTAATTCACAACAAATCTCTCATGGAAATCCAGTTAGGGAAAATTCTACACCACAAATACCTCCTGCGAGAATGGATGCTCCTCCTGAATTAGGTGTCGGACATTATGCACAAGATCCATCTGCAAAACATATTACAGGTGGTGATCCTGCAGTCTCTGTTCCGTCTCTGGTCCGCCTGCACCAGCTAGACCTTAGAAGGGGAAAGCATATGCCAAATTCAGCACAAGATTCACAGGTCCATGCACTTTCTCAGAAGGTTGCCTCTTCTAGTCATGATATTGGGATCCATGGACATGGTCCAAGAGCATCAGATGATGTTCAACAACAACAATATTCATTGCTGCAGCAGATGCAGGCAATGAAGGGTGTGGATTCTGATCAAGGTAAAAGCACTGAATCAAAGATTAAAGGAGCTGATTTTAGTTCTCTTAGCTCACAGATGCGCTGGAAGGCAGCTCAGTTGTTTAATTACGGACAGAACACCGTTTTCAGGGTTCCTACTGATGGTGAATTGGGATTGAATTCACATGGCCCATTGTCATCTGAGAAGAAAATGCTAAGCTTTTCACCACAAGAGAATCATGACAAAAGCCCAAGCTCCTCTTCTCAGATTGTTGGTAGAGAGGTATCTTCTCAGGATCTCTGTACTCCTGGAAGAAATGATGTTCATCCTCATTCTGTTCCTTTGAGTTCCCAATCAGCTTTTGTGGGAGGAAGTGAGCGCCCCTTTGTTAGCCCCCAAATGGCCCCTTTGTGGTTTGAGCAATATGGAAATTATAAAAATGGTCAGATCCTTGCTTTGTATGACAAGCAGAATGCTGTAAAATTTGGCAACCAGCAGCACTTCTTTGCAAAATCTTCTGCAAGCATGGATAACAATGCAGTGCTGGATCAGAGAAATGATATAGGCAGTGTAACAAGTCTTGGGCAAGGTACATCTTCCTCTGTAGTTGACTCTGATGAAGTGGTGCCACCTGTCTCTCTGGTTCATGATTCAGTTTTGAGGCCAAAGAAGCGTAAAATTTTAACATCAGATATTGCATGGCACAAGGAGGTCAGTCAGGGACCTCGAAGGCGGCGTAGTATTAGGTGAGGTTATTTATACAATATGTTTATCTTGTTCAGCAGCATTTTATTCTGCATCAGTTAGGGCAGTGAAATGACTCTTACATCCTTTTTGTGAATTTCTTCCAGCATTGCTGAGCTGGAATGGGCTCAGGTTTCAAATAGACTGATTGAGAAGGTTTGTTCAGGATTATCTTTGATGGTCATTTTCAATGTTCTGCCATCGCTAATTTTAATCCACTGTAATGCCCTGGGTTTTATTGGTGTTATATTTATTGTAGGTTGAAGATGAGTTTGAATTGTTTGAGGATGGTCCATCAATTCCTCAACCACGGAGGAGGATAATATTGACTACCCAGCTAATGCAGCTAATCTTTCCTTCCGTACCAACGACAATACTTACTGCAGAACCGAGTTCATGTTATGAAAATCTGACCTACTTTGTTGCTAGATCAGCACTTAGCGATGCATGTAATTCAACTTTTTCTTCAGGAAGCAGTTCTAGTGTGGACATCCACAGTGGAAATATGTGAGTATTAATGCCATCTTGATCACAGTAAAGCAATAAATATTTACCCCCCTAGGTGACTGATTCATTTGCATTTGACTCTGAAATCACAGCTCAAGTATTTATTACTTCACTAAAACTCCCGCATTTTTAATGGACTTTGATATGTATTTATATTTTTTTTGCAACCATTCACTGTTGATGGACCATCAAATTTGGCTTTAATAAAATAGCCTTCTGATTTGCAGGAACTCTGAGAGTATCAAAACATCTGAAGAAAGCAGCAAGCATATCATCTTAAAATTTATGGAAGGTGTCATTGGAAGAACTAGGAAACTAGAAAGTGATTCATCAAGGTAAGTCCAGACATAGGTTTGCCAAAAATTCATCATTTTCTTTTCTTGCCTGGTGATTCTTTTCTTAGGTTGTTTATGATGCAGATTATTATGGTTACAGTGCTCCTTTTGCTCTTAAGTTTCTTCATGACACTTGCCAACTGAAAATATAGTTATCTTTGGTAACAACTTTATGTCTAGTCGAAAAGGACTTCTTTCCTTAGCTTGCTTTGCTAGGAATTACCTCCTGGTTGCGAAATCTGATGAGGGCTAGCAGAAGACATATTGTGGTTGGTGCTTGTTTCTTTTACATTGATGATTATGCCTTGTACTTTGATAGTGCGCCAATGTTCTGGGCCTGTCTGAGGACAATCATTAATTAGCATCTGGCTCTTCTCCTCATCAACCAATAAATCATTGACTGACCATATCTGCATGTTGCTTCTGTTGCTCTTTCTGGTCCCATGGGTTTGGAGCAAATTTGGTGGTGTTGATAGCTAAGGTTTGCAAATGGTTAAAAGAATTAGTATATATTGATGTTCTGGAAGGAATTGGAATCTAGAAAGTTATATAAACAAACATATTTCTGCATTTTTTGAAGAGACGTTGCTTGTTTTCATTGCTTCATGACTTGTGCACATTGAGGTCAATATTATTATATTCCAAGCTCATGGTCATGCTTTGTATTTGAGAGGACATTCAGGGTTGTGGATATGATGTGAGCCATGAGATTGAAGTATATATGTTGATTCCCGTTACTTCTGAGTAAGGCAAACGTGCACTTTTTTGAGGCGCTTAATAGGTTGTGGGGTGGGAATCTTTTTTGACTCCTTATTTATTCCTGAGGTAGAATGTCTTAAGCTGAAATAGGACCAGCCCCCAAGCTTGGTGATGTTTCACAAAGCGCATATATCTCAAAACATCTTTTCAACTGTTTATCTAATAATCCACAAAGGGAACCTCTTCCATTGCTAATAGCCTTTAGGAGTGTGGGAAAGTGGATTAAAGTTTTGGCAAGGTGCTTCTTGTTCCCTTGAATTGTCCAGGTTGCTTATGTCATGCATCCAATTCTATTACTTTTTTTTTCTGATAACTTCTTAGTATTATGTCATTTCTTGGTTTTCTTTACAAATTCAATTGTTTTACATTCTTTACATGGTCTTTGGTGTCCATCTTTTGAACTTTATGACCATTACTGCTTGAGGTATATGGCTTCAATAATTTGAAGCAGGCTGTGTTTGGGATTTCCATTTCGGTTTTACTGATTCTGTTTTATCTACCGTCTCAGATTGGACAAGCGCATGTCGCTACTAGATGTAAGAGTAGAATGCCAGGAGTTGGAAAGGTTCTCCATTATCAACCGGCTAGGCAAGTTCCATGGCCGGAGTCAAGCAGAGGGCGTCGAGAGCTCAACCTCTGAAGGTGCCCCTCGCAGAATATTCCTCCAGAGATACGTTACCGCTCTCCCCGTGACCGGGAATCTTCCTGAAGGGACACCTTGTTTCTCGCTCTAGATCTCCATATCCCTTCGATATTTTTGCCCTATTCACAAGCATCGGCCGCCTGTACCCCATGCCTGTCGTGCGCATCCACTCTCTCTCATATAAAGAAGCTGAAAATCCCGGGCGCAAAATTAGCTGAAAGTCATCACTTTAACATAAAGAAGCCGATGCGAACCTCATTCCCGGCCGTTGCTCAATCTGTTAGTACACCCTTTTTTTGTATATTCATGAAAAATCGAAAAAGGAGATCCAGGGTCAACAATGTTTTCCCACATTAAAGTACCAGTGATCTGTCTTATATTATTGTCAGAAATACATCACCTTCTTGTAGTTTTCTATTATGATGACAACAACAAACAACATGGAATTATTTGTTCCTATCTTCTCCTCTCTCTCTCTCTCAAGTGTGAATTCAAACATGCAACTGTGACCAGGAAAATAAAATAAAATTATAAATCCAGACAACCACACGCATTCAAATAAAAACAGTTATAAAAAGTATCATTTGGTGTGTTTGTGTGTGTGTGACCACTGAAGCTTTCAGACAAAGATAGATATGATCCCCCCATCATGTCTGCCGCCAATTACATACTTGTTTAAGATTCACTTGTACGTCCAACAAAAGAAACATTACATGGAAAGTGATGGTCAGAAGGATCTTTGTCTTTTGGACTCTTTCTTTACATCATTGGTTGATGAGACAAAACAAAAGGTAGTAGTAGTAGTAGCAGCAGCAACAACAACAACAACAACATTGTTATTAATAAGAACTTGAAAAGAAAGAGATAGAGAGAGAAAGATAGTGTGAAAGAGATTTATGGCTGGAATTGCGGAGATGTTGGTGTCTTTTTAGGTCCAATTGGGGCTCTGATTGGACCACGGTGCTGGAAAACTTAAAACACTAAAAGTTCTCAAAAGAGAACGTTTTCTATTTAACTAAACGGACCTTTTTGACGTCGTTTATGAGATAGCCAACTAACGGAGCTTGTCGGCTCGGCTCAACTTAATACCTATAAAATTAAGGGCATTTGCTTTATGTACCCCTTGAAATTAGTTAAATAATATATTTGAATTAATTTTGGAACACTTGAGGTTGAGTGAAAAGTTAAATAATATATTGATTTAATTTTGGGTTGTATATTTCAATGGTTGAAGTTGAGTTATTGAATGTAATTAAAAACAAAAGTAAGGGTAAATGACCATTTTATTTTAGATTTTTTTTTTATATGTTGTTCAAAAAATATTGAAGTTTGTTTATGTATAATTTTATTTACACCAACACCAACTTTTTGTGGGGGTTATTGTTATATAAGGAATTGGTTTTATGCAATTATTGTGATTTTTAAATAATTAATATGGATTTTAGGCGGTTTGCTTAACTTGGTCTGAAAAATTAAAATGGATTCCAAGTATGATTGTGTTTAACTATTGAGTGCTTAAAGTAAATGTTGATAATTAGCATTTCATATGCTTATATACATAAATAAATTTAAAATGGAAATTAAAACCATAATTTCTGCACCTGTTTTCCTTGAGCAGGAGAAGCAATTGATTCTGTGAAAATTAATTCTTGATTCACTTGAACTAGAAAGTGCATTAACCTGAACAAAAATGAAAGTAGATATGATCAATTGTCAATTGAACCATGTCCTGCAAATAATTTAATACAAGTATAATAAAAGCATTATTATGATTCAATCTCATCAATCTTTAAAGTATCAGTACAAAATGTGATCATCTATATGCCTTTACCTCTTTATACAAGTATAATTCAAGTGTTGTTTATTTAAAAGGATCGATAGCCGAATGCTGTCAACTAGCAAATGTTCTCTTCAATTGTCCTAAGATTACCAGTGTTGAATCTCTTCCTAAATCTCTTTCCAAATGGCCCATAAGAACTCAGGAATTGACCTTGATCAGTTGAGGATTCTTTCAAATGTCTGTTTTTATCAAATTTGAGCAGACATGACTATTTGATAAAAATTAGTAGATGTCATATGTCCTACAAGTTGGATTCATACTGCTCGATCATTATCAATTTATCATCCATTTTCCTACAAGTAGCCTCTTCTGAAATTTGAATCCAACTCAATCCAGGCTCTTTTCCTTTTATTCCTGTTTGAATTCCATTCCTTACTTTTTCTGCATCAATCCATTTCCCGGCTTCAGAGTACAAACCGGACATGAGCACGAGTGTCGGATTATCTTCATTTTGCATTCTTAGAACATGGTTTTTAGCAAGTTGAGCTAATTCTACATCACCATGAAGCTTGCAAGAGGACAAAAATACCGTCCATACTAATGCATCGGCCGGAAATGGCATATCTGTGATGAAATGTTTAGCTCTATCCAACATACCTGCTCTGCCAAACATATCAACCATGCAAGCATAGTGCTCCATGGATGGTGATATTCCATGCTTAGTAGACATCAGCTCAAAGAGCTGCTTCCCAGTTTCTACAAGCCCGCATCGGCTGCATGCAGATAAAAGGGAAACAAATGTCACATAATTTGGACTAATGCCATACACTTCCATTCTATCGTAGAGCTTGAGAGCTTCCTGGCCATATCCATGTTGGGCATATCCGGTGATCATTGTATTCCAAGAAACTATATCCTTATTACTGAGTTTTTCAAACAATTTTCTTCCATCTTCCAAAATTCCACATTTTGAGTACATGTCTAGTAGAGCACTGTCGGTGAATTCATCATCCATGACACCGAGCTTGATGCTGCAAGCATGAATGCATCTTCCTTGCTCTAGACTAGGCAAACTACCACAAGCCTTTAAGACAGCAGAGAATGTGAAACTGTTGGGAGTTATCGAGGAGGAAATCATTGTTCTAAAGAGGTTTAGCGCTTTCAAATGAAGTCCCAATTGTGACATCCCTGATATAATCGTAGTCCATGAGACAACATTATTTATTTTCATCTTACCAAAAAGATCTAAAGCCTCATCAGTTGCACCCCTTTTGATTAGAGTATCCAAAAGAGCGCTTGTCACCATCAAGTCTGATCCATAACCATATTTGATTGCATGGGCATAAACACTCCATTCGTGTCCCAAACACGAAGTTAACAAGACAACAAAGGTAACATGATCAATATCCAATCGCCTACGGTTCATGTCAGAAAACAAGCTCACTGCCTCAAGAAAATTTTCATTCTGTCCGTGCCCATAAATCATGGCATTGTAGGAGACCGTGTTCCTGTCCCTCATTCGATCAAAAACAGTACATGCCTCTTCAACCTTACCACATTTCATGTACATATCAATCAAAGCAGTGTTGACCACTAAATCTTTGCGGAAACTGGACTTCTCCACAAGCCCATGAGTTGTCCTTCCCAACTCAAGAGACTTCAGAACACTACAAGCCTTCAGCAAACTAGAGAAAGTACCGTCATTTGGGACTAAGCCTCTTGATCTCAGTTCATGAAAATACTCCACTGCAAATTCATCAAAGCCATTCTTCAAACAACCAACAATCATTGCATTGTACAAAGCAATATCAATGCAAACAACACTCAAAAAAACCATCTTCATGCAATCCACATCCCCAAAATTTCCATACATATCAACAAGAGAAGTCCCAACAAAACAATCAGAATCAAAGCCAGTCTTCAATATAAGCCCATGAAGTTGCTCTCCAACATCTCTTCCCAACTCCGAGCACGCCTTAATCAAGCCTCCAAAACTAGACTCTGTCACCTTAAATTCAGAACCCCTCCTAACTTCTCCAAAAAGCCTTAAAGCTTCCTCATAAGACCCAAAACTCACATACCCTGTCACCATTGAATTTATCATGACAGCATCCTCAACAGGACACTGGCGTAAAACTGACACAGCCGAGCTCGCATCACCAAATTTCGAATACATATCAATTAGAGCTGTCCTCACATACACATCCGATTCAAAACCTGATACAATTACTTGAGCATGAATTCCCTTCCCAACAACAACTGAATCCAACTTTGCAGAAGCTACAACCAAACCCGAAAACACAAACTGGTTGGGCTCCAATGCTTCCCTGCGCAACTCAGACATAAGTTTCAAAGCAAGTCTCGGGCTTTTACACCGAGAATGAGCAGAAATCAATATGGAATAAGAAATTAAGTTTCTTTCAGGCATTTCATCGAACAGTTTGCGTGTGTCTTCGAAACTATAGAATTTGGAGTAGAAACCAAGGAGGGGATTGACAAGATTGGTATGGAACAAGAAGCCAAGCTTGATGATTTGTGCATGAATGCATTTGCAGAGAGGAAGAGAGTTGTGAGAAATTGAGGATTTGAGAGAAGATGAAAGCAAAGAGTACGTGATTGTGCATGGAGAAAGCATAATGGTGGCTTGAGTTGTGTTTGCATGAAGTGAGATAAATGAAGGGTTTTTGCTTGCAGACCCCTGCAAAATGGGGAAAATAAAGTTTATTTATATCTTCTTATAATTTTTTCCTTTATTCGTTTATATATCCTCCAATCGAAATTATCTTAAAATTTTCAATATATCCTGGTTTATTAGTATTAAGTCCCCCGCATAAAATTTTTAAAGAAGTGGATTCAAACACAAAAAAATATTTTTTTAATTGTAAAAACATTAAATTACAATTTACCTTTATATCAATATTCATATATATATATATATATATAGAGAGAGAGAGAAAGTATTGGCTGTGGACCTTCATAGACAGTAGCATTAACTTAGCTACAATGAGAGCTAATTTTGATTTAACTAGGGTTGATTAATTTAGTTTTGATTTATAGTAATTTAGTTTTGGTTTATAGCATGATTGCTGTAGTTCTAGTAGAAATAGCGGTTCAGATTTGTTTAATTACTGATAGTAACGTTCATAGATTTCGATTCTACGAATGTGGATAGATGATCGAACCTCATATATATATATATATATATATATATAATATGTCAACTGTGGATGTTCAATGAAAGTTCATAGTCAAGCACAATACAAATTAGATAGTTACAGTGATTATTAATTAGGGTTTATCGGTATTAATTAGTTTGGTTTTTTATAACTACTATAGGTTATATTTATTGAGACATTGTATGATAAATACTGTGCATTCAATTTTTTACTTTATATTATTCATAAACACAGTGATGTTATTTATCACACAGTACACAATCATTAGATTTATAATAACAAAAACAATCAGTAATTTGGCTCGTGATAGAGATTGAGATTTTTTTTTACTATTTTGATTTTTTCCGTAGTAAATAATAATGGCTTATATACATATTACATGTTAGTTTCAAATTGTGTTTTTTTATTAATAGTTTTCAATTGATTAATATAGTAACTTTAAATTTGATATATATATATATATATACTAGTTCTCTTAATCTTGGTGACTCAAGTTTTTGGATTGAATTATATATTGGTTATAGTGTATTTTAATAAGACTATGGTGAATGTATACTATATTTAATTTATATTGATTTTTTTCATAATAAAACCCCATTTTTATTAAAGGAAGTCAAATAATAAATGAAGGAAAGGCAACAAACTAAATCAAACATTTATTAATACAGATATAAACATACTTTTATAAAAATTGATGTATTTATTTAAGTAAATGCATTTAATAATTAATTATAAAAGATTATTAATATCAATAAATATTTATTATTATTTTTAAAATAATTTTTTTTATTTTTTATTAATATTAATATAGAGAGAGAGAGAGAAACCTGGCACATTCCACCTTCCCACCAACTACCCTAACCTCATTTAAGGAGGGTAGATGTGGATCTGTGGTAGCTGAATTCTGTGGTCTAGAAAATTAGGGAATTGAATACTAGTTCCGCAAAGTACATTGACAAAGACATGAAAAAGTTTTTTGGACACAATAAATGAGTGTGTATTTTTTGGTAAAAAAGAAAAATGATATATCAATTGAAGATTCCAAGTTTAATATTCTATTTTTCATGGTTTTTGCCCTTTTGCCAATGGTCATGGAAAAAACGAATGGTTAATTTAGGTGTTGAATTAATATATAATCTTAGTAAAATTTGACGGTTTTCTTTGAGATTAATATGATTTCAAATAATTAGTAATGATTATTTAGTTTATTAAAATTAAATTATTTATGTAAAATATTTGCATTTTTATTAAAAAAAAACGAATTTAAACATCATCTCAATGTAGAGAACACAAATATTTAAAAATATTAACTCTATGTCAATGTGAGCTTTTGACATGATTTGTTTATATTTTATAAAAAAAATTTAAGAAATTAAATACATGCATTCTTGACACAAGAGGAAGAAGATACAAATTTTAAATTAATAAATGATAAAAATATGTGTAAGAAAACATTATTCCCATGCAATACGCGCATTTATCCTCTCACATATTATTACAATTAGGTCCTTGTATATATAATCCTTAATGGTTAAATAAATAAATACACTTTTAAAAGGATGTTTATGAGAGACAAGAGGGTAAACAAATATTAGGTGGAAAAAATTTATTTAAATGTATTAAAATTGATTTAATTAATAACAATAAAATTGAATATTTAAAAATAAAATTTTATTTCTTAATATTAATAATTATTTTTAATATTAACCAAAACTATAAAATTTTTAATGTACTTTTTTATAACAAATATTTTGGTTGAAATTCCAACACGACATAACCCTCGCCACCCATGCAATATCAAAGTTGGTATTTCATTCATTTTTTATGGTTTACATTTTGTTGCATATACTAGACAGAGGTGCGTGTATCAATGCCATTTGGATGGCAGATGGTATGGCATGAAGTGTAAGGGAGAGGTCGTGGGTTGAAATCTCTCACGATAGATCTTGCTCAGATCTTGTTACATACACTGTTACATCCCGGGATTCCTATATTATTTTCATACTCGTCATATATCTATGACATCCAGGGGTCTAGATCTTTGTTTAGATCTTGCTTTTTATTCATAAAAAAGGCGCTTGTCGTCTATTATTCAAAATAAAAATAAAAATAAGAGGCATGTGTATAGTGGCAATGATTATCCAACCGTGTACCATCATCGAGCTGACATAAAAATTAGAAATTAGTACCGCTAAATCTAATGACCTTTGGGGTGATGCATAATTTAATTCCAACTCATGGATTTTCCACAATTGTAAAAATAAATAAATAAATAAATATAATAAAGTTGAAAAAATTCTCTGGCTAATAACAAATTCTATATAATCTCAACCCAAACGTCCTCCATTCATTCACACACAAATACATACAAGATATGCATGGCTTCTTCTCTGCTTCTCATCTTCACCACTAGTCTTATCTCTTTTCTCTTCTTCATCATCTTCTTCTCCTTTGCGAACAATAACAAGAAGAAGAAGAACAACAACAACAACGCCAACAAAGCTCATCAACCTCCATTGCCGCCATGTCCAATAGGCTGGCCAATCCTCGGCAACCTGCCTCAGCTGGGTTCCAAGCCACACCAAACCCTACACAACCTCTCCAAAACCTATGGCCCTCTCTTCCGTCTCCGCTTTGGCTCTGTCACCGTCCTCGTTGCATCCTCAGCAAGCATCGCTTCCCAGTTCCTCCGCACTCTAGACGCCAACTTCTCTAACAGACCACCAAACTCCGGCGCCGAGCACATCGCTTACAACTACCAAGACATCGTGTTTCGCCCCCTATGGCTCCAGGTGGCGCATGCTCCGCCGCTTGTGTTCCCTCCACCTCTTCTCAGCCAAAGCTCTTGATGAATTCCGGCATGTTAGAGAGGGTGAGGTGAAGCTGCTGGCCAGTGAGCTTGTTAGAGCTCAAGGAAAGGAGGTAAGCCTAGGGAATTTGGTGAACGTTTGTGCGACTAACGCTCTGTCAAGGGCCGTAGTTGGAAGGAGGGTGTTTGAGCAGGGTGGTGTTGGTGAGTTTAAGGAGATGGTGGTGGAGCTCATGAAGCTCGCCGGAGTGTTCAACATCGGTGATTTTGTGCCGTGGCTGAGACCGTTGGACGTGCAAGGGGTGGTGAAGAGGATGAAGAGGCTCCATAAATGGTATGATGAGTTCTTGAACAAAATCATGGAGGAGCATAGGATGGAGGGTGGACGTAAAGGTACTCGTGATCTTCTTAGTGTGTTGTTAGGGTTGAAGGAGGACGTTAATGGTGACGAGGACGCTAAGCTCACTGATACTAACATCAAGGCCTTGCTCCTCGTGAGTACTTTTATATATTTCAAAAACATACTAATTAAGTAGTGTATATATATTAGTAAAACATATATATAAGCATACATGTTATGGCATCTCTATATCATGCTACATGTGCATATATATTAATTATGCTGTGTGTATGCTTATCTAATTTTCTTTTACATGCATTGTTCTATGAAATTACATATATTTGTACATATTAGATCTCTTTCACATGTTTCCAACGTCGTAGGATGATGCATGTGTATATACATCCACACTTAATTGGTCCCTCTGAAATACTACTAATGTTCACTCGTTAATTAAAAGGTTGAATGACCACTAATTAACCCATCTACGACCATGTTACATGTGCATGCATGTGCTGAAGAACTTATTCACGGCCGGAACTGACACGTCAGCAAGCACAGTTGAGTGGGCCATGGCGGAGCTCATACGTCACCCGGACATACTCGCCGCCGTACAAGCCGAGATAGACGCCGTCACCGGCCGGTCACGGCTCGTCTCTGAGCCAGACCTAGCCAAGCTTCCACTCTTGCAAGCCATCATCAAAGAGACGTTCCGGCTCCACCCATCCACTCCACTATCTCTCCCTCGCACCGCAGCCGAGCCATGCGAAGTCGGCGGCTTCCACGTCCCCGGCGGCGCCACCCTCTTGGTCAACGTGTGGGCCATAGCACGAGATCCAGAGGTTTGGTCTGATCCACTAGAATTCAAACCTAGCCGGTTTCTCCCCGGTGGAAGCCACGCTGACGTGGACTTGAAGGGGGCTCACTTCGAGCTGATTCCGTTCGGCGCCGGCCGCCGGATTTGCGCCGGTTTGAGTCTGGGGTTGAGGATGGTGACGTTAATGGTGGCGAGCTTAGTGCATGGGTTTGATTGGGCCTTGGCTGATGGGCTTACTCCTAAGACCTTGAACATGGACGAGGACTTTGGGCTTACTTTGCAAAGGGCTGTTCCTTTGAGCGCCCATCCCATTCCAAGATTGACCAGTGAAGCATATATGGTTTAATTTTTATTGAGGATTTACATGGAAAATTCTATAAATTGTGGGCTCATAAGTAAATAACTTGTCGTTTTAATTGGAAAATCTATGAAATATAAGAGCAAGGCATATGTTTTAATTTGAATAATATGTTCTGTGTTACTATTATATATATGTGGGCTTTGCGGTAACTATGGCAATGAAATACAATTTTTTTTAATAAAATAGATAAATCATATATATATATATATATTTTAGTTTGGAAAAAAAACAAACAAATGGAGATGTAAGAAATATGATCATAGATGACAAATTTTCGTTAGCCCAGTGATTAGTGATAGTTACCTGTGATGGTGGGCAAAAACATAGGATCGAAATTATGCGTACAGGATGCTATTGCAATACTATATATTGTTATAGAAGTATTGTTTATGGTATTATAATAGTAATGTTTCGGATCTAATTATTTGTTTACTAGATTGCTTCAAAATGGTGCACTGGGTACTCTGTAAAAGATGTTGTATTCCTCTCTTTTAGAAATATATAGTATGTAGAATTTATTAATTTGATTTATTGCTAAAAATCTTCTATACATCGTCCTATGTGATGTCCTATGTGATGTCTTATTGTTATGATAATAAATTTTTAAATAATTAATAAGTCATTATAACTAGTGTTTTTAACAACCGGGTTAATTGGACAACACTTGTGGTTTTGTCAAAATATATATATATATATACATTATATCAAATATAAGTGTGAAAAACCATGACTCATAAGAAATGACTATATATACGAATATATATAAATACACGTACAATTATTGAAATATATTATGTCAAATCACTTGTACATATATAATAGGAGTTACTCCTTCTGATTAGGTCAACAGTGTGGTAGTTGCCACATTTCCAAATACGTTCTCCTAAACCCTAATCCCACCATTACCGGCACTCAATCAGTCACAATTAAACAATCGCACAAGCACGAACTATGTCTCCTCTCCTCCTCCTCCTCACCACCATTGTTATCTCCTCTCTCTTCTTGTTCCTCTTCTCCATCTCCAACAAGAAGAAAAACAACAACAAAGCTCATCAACCTCCATTACCACCATGCCCAATAGGCTGGCCAATCCTCGGCAACCTGCCTCAGTTGGGTTCCAAGCCACACCAAACCCTACACAACCTCTCCAAAACCTATGGCCCTCTCTTCCGTCTCCGCTTTGGCTCCGTCACCGTCGTCGTTGCATCCTCAGCAAGCATCGCTTCCCAGTTCCTCCGCACTCTAGACGCCAACTTCTCTAACAGACCACCCAACTCCGGCGCCGAGCACATCGCCTACAACTACCAAGACATCGTGTTTCGCCCCTTACGGTCCCCGGTGGCGTATGCTCCGCCGCTTGTGTTCCCTCCACCTCTTCTCCAGCAAAGCACTTGATGAACTCCGGCATGTTAGAGAGGGTGAGGTGAAGCTGCTGGCCAGTGAGCTTGTTAGAGCTCAAGGAAAGGAGGTAAGCCTAGGGAATTTGGTGAACGTTTGTGCGACTAACGCTCTGTCAAGGGCCGTAGTTGGAAGGAGGGTGTTTGAGGAGGGTGGTGTTGGTGAGTTTAAGGAGATGGTGGTGGAACTCATGAAGCTCGCCGGAGTGTTCAACATCGGTGATTTTGTGCCGTGGCTGAGGCCGTTTGACGTGCAAGGGGTGGTGGGAAGGATGAAGAGACTGCATAAATGGTATGATGGGTTCTTGAGCAAGATCATGGAGGAGCATAAGATGGAGGGTGGAGGTAAAGGTATTGGCGATCTTCTTAGTGTGTTGTTAGGGTTAAAGGAGGACGTGCATGGTGACGAGGAAGCTAAGCTCACTGACACTAACATCAAGGCCTTGCTCCTGGTGAGTAGTTTTCTTGCAAAACATGCAACACATGTAATATTTATGATTATTAAATTTCAAGTTTCAATATGTGCAATTTGATTAGAATAAGTCTCGTGAGTCTGATCGTTGGTAGTGACTGATTAAGTTTCATAGCAAGAAACTTCATTCGTTAAAAAGCTTCAACCATTCTTAGATCACACATATTGACCAACTGTTGGGGGTTTGACCAACATATTGACCAACTGTTCACATGCGACCGGTATGCGGGCGCACACTTGCCCGTGAAGTTCACTGGCAAAACTATGCGATTGGTATCGCGGAGCCGCGGTTGCCCTGAGTTTCATGTACTCGATGCTGCAGAGCGAACATTGTAGCGTGGCAATCTGTAGCAAAACCACTGTTCACTTACGGGGTTCATGCGCTGCATACACTCGTGAAACTCACTGGCGATCTTGTGCGGCCCGATGCGACCCGCGATGGTCGCAAAAACCTTCAATGTCTTGCCCTGAGGGCTTCAAGTATTCTCAAGGGTTCTACGAGACTGAAGAGCTTGAAAACAACTCGTAAAACTGCTAACAAACCTCTATTCATGTTAGAATAGGAGATGAGCAAACAAACAAAGATTCAAGACAACGATTTTTAGCGTGGAAACCCTGCAAATCGGGGAAAAACCACGGGACTCCCTTGAGCCCTCATAAAGCGATGTGTCCCATTTCAGGTCGATAAAGAATTCATGATGGATCTTCTACTGTAGCTGAGGGTTTCTAATATGAGACAAAGACATTCATGAGAGAGGGTTCTCATTGACAAGCATCATCAGTCATCATCAAGATGGCTAACAAAACAACAAGTAGGGAGAAATAGAACGATCAAACCTAATCAATAGGTGAGTGCTTCTTTGCAAAGGAGTCTTCTCCCGGAGTTTGAGTGAGATCCGGCGAGGTTTGGTCGTCCGATCTCCTTGCCCTAGCCTTCTCTCCTTCTTCTCCCTCTTTGTTTTCCCTCTCTCACCACTTTTGGATTATCACACTAATCACCAGCATAACCTATTCTCATTACCAAGGAATGAGAAAAAGTTTCACTGTAACAGAGTTACCTCTTTGCCCTCCATCTTCTCCACTATTGACCTACCTTCATTTTTTTTTTTTCATGGGCTTGGAGCCCAATTATTTATCCAACCCAACAAATGGGCTGGACCCCAACACCAACAGATAATGCAAACAAGCTATGTTCATTGAAAGGGAAGCACTTGACAAATTGAGAACGTTGAATATTAAACTGCGTACATCTAGGAGAACTTAAAGAAATGCATCACCTAACAAATACGAAAGAGTCGCTAGATATTTTAACCAACAGTTCAACTAAATAAATTTATGAAGTCCACCGTCCACCTATATTTATATATATATATATATGCACTCTTTCCAGACTTTTTGCATGTTTCCAGCCCACTTTTTACACCGCTTCCGGCATATATCTGTTGTCATCTACCTACTCATCCACATGCATTGCTCTCTTTCCAAGATTCTTACATGGCTAAGAATCATGCTTGCGCATTGATGACGTTCATTTGAGTAGTTGCATTCCTCTCCCACCTTTCCTACGTGGCACTTCCGGTCGTTTGGTGACCTCAATGATCACTTGCTGTACCTCGTTGAAGAGACTTCTTCACGGCCGGAACTGGCACGTCAGCAAGCTGGTTAATTGGGCCTTGGCGGAGCTCATACGTCCGCAGACATACTCGCCATAACCGTACAAGCCGAGATAGACACCGTCACCGGCGGTCACGGCTCGTCTGAGCCAGACCTAGTAAGCTTCCCGCCTCTTGCAAGCCATCATCAAAGAGACGTTCCAGCTCACCCATCATCACTATCTCTCCCTCGCACCGCAGCCGGAGCCATGCAAGTCGGCAAGCTTCACCTCCCGGCGGCGCCACCCTCTTGGTCAACGTGGCGGGCCCGCTGGCACGAGATCGGGAACTGGTCCTGACCACTGGAGTTCAAACCTAGCAGGTTTTCTCCCGGTAAACCACGCTGACGTGGACAGAGGGCCGCTTCGAGAGCTGAGATTCCGTTTGGCGCCGGCCGCCCGGATTTGCGCCGGTTTGAGTCTTGGGTTGAGGATGGTGACGTTAATGGTGGCGAGCTTAGTGCATGGGTTTGATTGGGCCTTGGCTGACGGGCATAGTCCTGACAATTTGGACATGACTGAGGCCTTTGGGATTACTTTGCAACGGACCGTTCCGTTGAAGGCCCGGCCCATTCCGAGGTTGGCCAGTGAAGCCTATCTCGTTTGAAGGAAATTATATGTTTTTAATATTAATATAATTGGATGAATAAATTCTATGGAATTGTCTTTATGTATTAATATAATTGGATGAATAAATACTATGGAATTGTTATTATGTGTGTCTTAAATTAGTTTTTAAGACAAGTAAACTACAAGCCTGGTCTAAAAACCATATTTTAGAAACGAAATTATATGTTCTATTTTTAATTAGAATAAATTCATTTATATAGTAATACGAAATTATTCTGTTTTTAAGGAAATAAATTATAATTCCGTTTCTAACTTGCTTATAAAATTAGATTAGAAATATAATCCATTTCTAATCTGTATTTAGATATTGCATTCCGTTTTTAAATTAGAAATATATTTTATGGGACTTGAAATTATTTTCTAAATTTATATATTTTTATAAAACAATATTTTAAGATGATTTTTAAAATTATAAATAACTTAAATCTATAAATATTTATAGTTATCGTTCAAAATATATTATATAGATACATCTATTTACGGGACAAAGATTTTACAAATATTATACAAATATTTTTTAATTTTAACTTAAAAATAAATTTAAATATTTATTATTTTTTTAATCTAATTGTATATTTCATGAAAATGCTACTTTATATTTATAGATGCAGATTATACAAATATGTAAATTTCTCTTAAGCTATGATTAAACTTAGAAAATATGTAAAAAAATTTCAATAATTATATATATATATATATATATATGATATTTAGAAACAGATTTGTGATCCGTTTCTAAAATTATATTTTATCAACAAAATATATTTTATTTTTAAATAATTATGAAATATATAAATTGTATATATGTGCCGTTATAGTTAGCCTTACGTTCTTGGTTTGATCTCTGAATTGTTTATCAATTTATGTTCTTATACTCTTGGGTTGATGATTAGTGTATATAATATATTCAAATGTAGCACTAAGACAACATTACATAACTATTTAAAACTTGTTTGGTGCTATGCTTGTGAAATTATTGATTTTTCTCATAAAATATGAGGAAGGGGATGGATTCTTATCAATTAATTTATAGGCAGTCTTTTTATGCCTATGATGATGGAAATGCATACTAGAGTGATTTAAAATCAAGTTAGTCTATAATTTAGTTTTCTATGTCAAAGACTTCTGTCACGCCCCGAGCCCGAGGCATTGACAAACGGCCGTATATCCATAAGGTCGAGACCCAATGGACATACAAGGCCTCAAAATCTGTCTCACAAAAATAAGATATAACAAGGAACTAACATCACAAGAACATAAGAATTTAAGGGATACAATAACTAGGTTCACAACTAAGATTCATGGAAACTAAAAATGCTAGGTTCAAAGCTTAAACAAATAACAGTTCGAGGTTCCAACAGAAAGACTATTTACATGATAACTAACTGGTATTCGCTCAACGGTCCCCGCTAAACTATCCACCACACACTTACTCCTGATCTGAAAAAGATAAGAACCACTATTTATGAGCTTGACAGCCCAGTAAGCAACCACTAAAAATATAGGGATAACAAAACTCAATAATTTCACAAAACATGCTTAAGTGTAATATTGTACAATAAGAATAGAAATAAAACTTCGATTTTAGAGTATTTCAAACAAACATAATTTTTCCAAGTGAAAGAGTATATATGTCCCCCAAATAACTAATGCTAGAAACAAGACCACAGAATTCATATATTTAAACTCGGTGACCCGAGTCGGATTGTCAGAGTTCATTTATTTACCCTCGGTGACCCGAGCCAGATTTTTCAGAGGCCGTTATTCTCCACCGACGGAACGGTGCGAAACTAGTTTCTTATCAGAGTCAGAAATGCATGTCGACATGGTCAGTGTTTAATCCCCAGTGACAGGGTTATTGTAAAGTTACTTTGGGGACTATACGTCAGTATATCGAAATATGTAGTATCCAAAATCAGTGTCAATGCAAAAAGATAGAGAAATTCGGTGATCCCTTTTTTTTCTAATGGAAAATAATTCCAATTATTATAAAATGTTAATAACTTAACCAAATAGATAACTAAATCACAATATCTTCCTAATCTAATCCATAAAACAATTAAGGAATATAGTTTACGTAAGCCTAGATGACTACCCAATAATTAATCCAATAATTGATTAAGTATATAAAAAATAATCCATCACTGAGTTCATGGTTAAGAATTTGAATAATAATTATGAAAACAATTTAATAATTCTCAAGTAATAAATGTTTCTGTATTTTCAAAATAAAACAAAATGAGTAGATTATATAATACTAACTGAATGGTTGTTGACAACATCCTTAATTAAATTATCAAATATTAATCTATTAAATAAACGAACAAATACATGCAAAATTTGTAACCTTTGACAGTAAAAGTATTCACAGTAATTAAAATCAAAAATATTAAATTAATACATCATCAGAGTAATGGTTGTCAAATAAATCTTAGATCCGTAATTAATTAAATATAGAATCAAATAAGTAGCAATTAGACAATTAGAAATCTAAGTTTTGAAATAAGGATAGATATAGTATTTTAAATCCCAAAACATTTAAAAATAATATCATGAATGGTTTTAACAATAAAATCTACAGTTATTAAATAATTATGTTGATGATTTACGGTAATTAAAAATTATATATATATATATATATATATATATATATATATATATATATATATATATAATATAGGTTTATACGTGATTTACTTACCTGGAAAATCCCCAAGCTATAGAACCCACTCAAACACTAAAATCAGAATTCGAACAAAGGCCCTAAAACATGAACATTACACTTTAACTTAGATATCCCAGCTTAAATAAAACCCAGATCATTAACTAGCAATTCACAGGGCTTTGAGATACTAAACAAGCAAATTTCAAAAATAATCTATGACCAAGGTCAACCCTGCCATAAAAATAAAATTATAGTTGCTAAAAAATTTAACTTCTATTCCTAATAGGACTGTACTAAGAATTAAATCTCATAATGACAGTAAAGCTTATAGCTTATAACCACCAACCATTACAGCATGTATATATATGCATCTACACCAACAAATAAATGGACGTGGTGACAGGACTGGAGAATCATTCCAACATTCATTTAATATATATATATATATATATATATGCATGTAAACATAATGCCAGGCTTTAACTAAATATGTGCATTCAATGGATAGCATGGTTATCCTTAACCTAACAATAATTCTATTGACAAATTCTACTTACCTTGAACATACAATGCCATTGCTAGAATTGCTTTTCATAAACTTTTTAATTCTTCCATCAATCATTAGTCAACAATAAAATTAAGCAACCAATATACTAACATCAATGTAAAATCCTGACAATTATGCAATACGTCTAATTCCCATAAAACCCACTTTTCAATTCTAAACACTGAAAATAGTTAAACCCTAAGAAAATATCAAGACATACAAACTCTTATGCACATACAGTATAATCTATCGATTCAATGGATTCGAGTGTCATAATTACCACTTAAGGAAGAGAAAATACCTGATGACTTTTTGAAGGATAAAACCAGGTACTCTTCTGACTACTCTTCAAACCCTAGAACCATTTAACCCAAAAGGAAACCCTAAGAATTACGGAATCAAAACAAGAACTAAAATAAATAGATCAAAGAAGGGGAAAAACTTACCACATACTTCTAGATGAGTACTCAACACGGAAGATTTCCTCGCCCTTGCTACACACCCCCAAAGTTGAACAACGAACGAAAGAGGAAGGCTACGAATTATCTAATTTTAGGAATTTTAATTTATCCCGTAACCACTAGCGGTTGCCAGGAACGTGGGGGCTCACGATCTCTGAAAGATAAGGTTGGTTTGAGACTTTAAATTAAATTTAAAAAAGATAAAAATTTAAATAAACAAGGGTCCACAACTTCACATCTATTCTATGTTTTGTTGGGCTAATTGCTAGCATTAAACTATATTGGAGTTTTGAATAACTTATTTACTTTGTTAGGTTTATCTCCGCTAAATTGTATATTGCATGTTTTATTTAATTTTTTCTTTTAGTTTGCTTGCAGTATATTTATATTCTTAATTTACTCTCATATATATATATATATATATATATATATATATATATATATATCTTTGCTTAAAGCAAGAGTGTGGTGCTTGGAAAGCAGCAACAACTGCTGTTTGGGTATAGGATTCAACAATTCCTTTTTCTACATATAAACCTTATATTTAATTTTTTTAATATTTTTTTTTTTGGTTGAGTGTATTCCTCGAGGACAAGTGAGCACCAAATCAACTCCGAATTATGGAGCTGTTACAATTTTATGATTTTCACAATTATATTAACCTTCATTTCTATGCAGCTTCATTGCAATTATATATGTACAAGTATCTTGGAATTCAAATACAATGGAGCAAGCAGATTGAATCACATCCTCCACATGTTCTATAAGAACTTGAACTTTATTCTTCATGATTTCTATTACATGATATCAACTCATTTCCATGGGTAATTGTCCATTAAATCATAAATAACATCTTTTTTTTTAAAAAAAAAATCATACATAACATCGTTTGTTATATACCAAAGGGCTTGTAGCCTAGCAGTACCCCGGGTCCCCTCGTTGGAGGAGACACGAGTCGTTGTGGTAATTCCCCACCACGTCGCACGCGAGGGGTTGGCGCTTGTCGCCCTACCTCAAAAACATCGTTTGTTATATTTTTGCTAAATTGATATCAATGATAGCTTTGTTTGAGCATAAAGAATGAGGGTAATTCACTGTTGCATCTTGGATCCCCTTCTTTAATGATTTGTATGAGAAGAGAACAATAAATTAAAATTAGTTGGTCTTCTGGAAAAGTAATTGTTTATTTTCACACTGAGAATATGATCACCCTCAACATCACCACCAAGGCCCACCTAAGCGCTTAATTAATGTGGCCTAATGTTCTGCAATCTCAATTTTCTTAGACCATGCAAATAATTAATTAGATTAGTAGTGGATGAACAATTTATATGAGCAATCTGTCCCACTCTCATTGCATATAATTTATGTGGAGTTTTTTTATCTATTTTTTTATTTCAGTTATAATCTGTCATTTGAGTGTTTTTTATCACTTTTGGACTTGTTCTGATAGGCTTATTTGGATTATTGATATATAGTCAAGTTCAACATTTTTCAAAGGTAATTCCTACATTTTTTTCTTTTTTATTTTTATTTTTTTAATGACATATGTCATGAAGCATTTCTAAAAAATGTATTATTACCAAAATATTACCCGAGTGAGCTATTAATTGATAGGAATATGATTAATCCAGTTGTTTTAGAAGAGGTTTTCTGATTATTAATTTAATATTTTAACATCAGCATCATGATAATATTTGAAGCTGACAATCATTTGATGCTTCAAATAACCTTGCCAAGTGCTGCAATAGTATATATTTGGTTGGCATTAGCTATTAATTTAGCTTTTGTATGACTATTTTCTTGTCCTTACATGTTTGTTTCTTTGGCAATGAATTACTCATAGAAAATAACACAAGTAGTTGTAGAAATATAAAAAACATAGAAATATTTTCTTACTAGGCAGAAAGGTTTAGAGGTAATTAATTTCCCATTAATTTGTTAGCTTTTTAAATGTATGTTTATATATAATATTAACTCTGTTTTATATTAAATAACAAAAACACTTTAATTGGATGAGCCGATGTCTTCATTATCAAAATGGCATGACAGTATAAGCATGTAGATCGCTATAAGTATATTTTAAGAAAAGGACAAAAAATGACCATGATTGTGACTGACTTCACATGGTAAATATAGAATGAGGCATGAAATTTTCCAGATTTTAAAGTTCGAAATTTGAAATTTGCTACAAATTTGTTCACCGAGATAAAAGGATCCAGATTTGGTGTATCCCTGCACACAAGAAGTTTCATTTCTCACATATGCCATGCGGAGAGATTAGTAATTTATTTATGTTTTTACGTACATGTATCTAAATTACAAAGATTTAATCTAACTCTAACTATAATTTGGTTCAGTTTGTTATATTGTTATAAGCTTGGGCGTGGTACTCTTCCTTATGAGCTTTCTGAGCCAACTTATAAAAGGAAGGATACTTAAACTTGTTGACACACGAGCTTAGGCCATTAAGGTAAGTAGATGAGTAATTTGTTTGTGTTTTTGAAATATCGATTTTGTGTAAATTATATAAGATTTTATTCAATTACCTCAAGAACAATATTTGACAAGTCCAATTAACTAATGCATAATCGTTGTTTGGAGCTTGTGGAGTAGGTATCTCAAACATAAAAAACGAATACTGAGTCCCCTATTATAGACAAAGCATATCTATTATACCAAGCTATAGGGGAAGAGAGAAGAAACACTAGATTTATGGAGTAAGATTCCATGTGTTTACTTTCTACCCTCAGTCATCTTAGAGACTTGGCCACAAGTACACCATCTAAGGAGCTACAAACTGAGATTAAATAACTGCTTTAGACTATACTTAATCAGCTACAAGATAATAATAATAAAACAAGCTTCAATAGACTTTGCATCATACAAGGGAGGAGAGAGATGATTACCATAACTAGATGATGCAGTAGGTGCATGACATGATGGAGCAGTTCAAGGCGAAGATCCTTTAGTACTCATAATTTATCACTTAGGAAACACGTTAGCTAGTGATGATCATGATGTTGATGGCCTAAATAAACAAATTTGTTTGAACAATTGTTATCTGTATGAACTAAAGAAACTCTCTTTTATTGATATTTTTGGTTCAACAAATTTCTTGTGATAGTTGTTATATATGATTTGCTAAGATAAAATTGTTATTTTTTTTTTCTACCTTAAGAATTTAGAGACGGATTAGAAATAGATAAATTTGTTTTCAAATATTTTTTTTTTTCAAATTTAGAAATGGGTTCGAATGGAAATATATCCGTTTCTATATTTTAAAACAGATTTACATGTACATTACTCTTGAAATCATCATCTAAGTCTAAATGGGGAGAGATAAAATCCAGGGATTTTGCTTATATATTATTTTAGATATAATACCCGAATTGGTCTCTCTACTTTTCTATCTATTCTTTTTTTGTCCCTACACTCAGAAATGCTCCCAACTAGTCCATCTACTCTTGAAAATGAACCCACTTAGTTCATCTACTCTTAGTCTCTTCCAACCTAGCCCCTATATTGTTGAAAATACAGGGACTAATTGAGCCATTTTCAAGCGCAGAGAGACTAAGTGTGCCCATTTTAAAAAAATATAGTGACTAGTTGAGAGCATTTCTGAGTAGAGGGACCAAAAAAAAAAGTAAAGAGACCAATTCGGGTATTATATCTTATATTGTTTAATTCTTTCCAAACATATGCTTGTATATGTGTGTTTAATTTATATATATATATATATATATATATACACACGAGAAAATTGCTTGCATACCCCTGTAAAACCATGAAATTACTTAAATACCCCTATAAAAATACTATTTGCTTGCATACCCCCCATAAAACTAACTTTTTACTTATATATTCCTGCCGTTAGTTATCGTTAGCCACCATTAGGGTTTATAGAATTAATCATAGTTCTCACTTAACCCAATTTAACAAAATTACCTAATTACCCTTAACATCATCCAACCTAAGCCATCTGAACAAAATTCCCAAACTTTTTAACCACTTAGCCGCCATCTTTTGAGGTTCCCTTTTCACCAATCCCTTCAAACCACATCATCTCACTCGCCGGCTCTTTCAAATCTGCGTTAGAGACATCTACGCCATCCGCAGAGGTTTCAACCTAACCCTATTGGACCATCTCAACGCTGGCTACACCCGACACCGTGGCATCTGTGCATGTGCCGTTACCTTCACCATCAGAGGTCTCAGCGTGATCAACGCCGTCGCCGGAGCTTACTCGAAGAACCTCCCAATCGTGTTCATCGTCGGCGGGCCAAACACCAACGAATACTATACTAATTAGATCCTCCACTACACTATCGGATTACTGGATTTTTCTCAGGAGATATGATATTGGATAAATGTTCAAAAAAAATTATTGGACTTCTTTCTTATAAATTTCATATGTGATTGTATTTTGAGTACGTGTATGAAATTATTTGTTATATATTGTTACATGTCATAATTTTTATCTATTTTAAGATGGTGTTAATGTAAAATTTTTTAGAAATGTTTGTTAAAACCTTAAAAATATGAATTTACTCAAATATTCATGATTTTTAATAATTTTTTAAAATAATTAAAGCGTATATAAAAAAATACATTGGTTATCTATAATTTAAATAATTTAAAGTCTATAAAATATTATAAAAAAATTTGATGAATATATTAACAAACCCATAATGGTCATTTGTTGAATGAAATGAATAATGTCTACAAAATAAGAAAAAAAAAATTTAGAGGGGTATATAAGCAAACCCTATTTTAGTAATTTACTTTTATTCCATCCATTGATTTAACACCATTAAGAGTAAACTTAACCATATGGGCATATAAGCAAATATAATTAATTTGTAAGGGTATCCAAGCAAATATTATTTTTATAAAGGTATTTAAGCAAATTCATGATTTTACATGGGTATGCAAATAAAAAAACCTATATATATATATATATATATATATATATATATATATATATATATATATATATATATATATATGCACACACATGCTAAACATGCAAACATGTATATACTTCTTTGTTGTTTTCCATGAGTATTTCTAAGAATACAAAAACATGTTATTAATTTTTTAAATAACATGCATAATGTAAAAATGAGATCTAATAAAAAGTTCAAACAAATAATTAGATCAGTTTAAGTTTTCTTATATTATCTCAGATATAATTCTTTAATTTCATGCATGAAGAATGTTCTTTTTTTTTTTTCCTTTATGTCAATCTTTGCATACATGTATCTTTAAATTTATGTAATTACACATGACTCAAGTATATAAGCCATTCTTTAGCTAATTCTTTTTTTATTAATAGGTGACAAGCACTCCCCATTTAGAAGATTGTTAAAATGACAGATAAGTATAGAGGTGCATCAATTATAGTGCCTTATGAATCTCTTAGAAAAATTCCTCCACCCTGTAACCCTGGAAGGGTGAAATCACTGTTTCTCCCACAAGAGACCCACACCCAGACTCGTAAATAGTATTGATAAACAGTATTAAACCTGAGTGTACAATGCATGAACAATATATGAACAATACTGCTGGGGAAGGATTCAAACTCTTACTCTCCTTTAACACTTTTGTGTCATACTATTGGGTTATCCAATGATTGGCTGTTTAGCTAATTCTTACATGTTATCACAAAATTTAATAGATATATTGAAAATGAAAAATCATGTTTAAATTACAAAGCAAATCAAAGAGATATGTCACTTATCATGTTATAGCTCTTATCATGTAATATGAATAAGTTCACTTTATGTTCTTTGTTAATTAATTTTAATCAGCTTTCTTAAATATGTTGCAATATATATATTTTTAGATTATTTACATAATATGAAAAATAATAATTGGCTTCCAAATAAAAAAAAGTCAATAACTGAATGTAGACTGAGGTCATGGAAAAGATTGTTCTTCTGTTTTTTTTGTTTTTTATATACAATTAATAGTGGCACTCATGGAAATGATACAATTTCATTTTATTTAGTGGCTATGATATTCACAACTTAATTTATTTTAATCTATTTTATTTTTTTTATAAAAGTAAATAATATTTAAGTGTGATTTACATTTTTATTTTTCATTTTAGCAAGTTAATCATCATCCCATTTTTTTTTAAAAGTGGATAAACCACTATTTCATTACCAAAATTGGCACGAACCAAATACAATAGAGAAGCAACAAAAAAACAGAAAGGAAACAAAGTCCCCGACACCATAAGTGTAAGGACAAACAAAAACAGGCGAGTAGGAAAGGCATCCAGACAAGGAATGATGTGAAGGCGAAGAGATCAAATTACTGTGGCGCTATTGGTAGGGAGTCAGCTGGCTCATTTACAGGAGATGGCAGAGGAGGAGCGTCCATAATCCTCGGTCCCGAAAAGACCGGGCTTCGCTTGATTGCAAGAATAGATTCCTCAAGAAAAGATCTTGCAGGGTCTATGGCTGCATCAATCCAAGTTATAAGGAAGTGGTTAATTTTACAAATAATGGAGAAGGTGTCTAAAGCAGTAAAAGAAAAGATGCGCTGATTGCGTTTAACCCAAATAACCTAACAAATGGCGTGAGTGAGGAGACGGCCCAAGGGTTTTCAGTGAAGAGCTCATTTCATCCCCCAGAGATTTCAGGCTTTTCAAAAGGGGACGTGGGAAAAGTGGCCCAAAAAAGAGTCACAAAGTGGGACCAGATCCGAATTAAGAAAGGGCAAGTGAACAAAAGATGTTTAGTATTTTTCTCTGCAGCGTTACAGAGGGATACAAGTGGTCGAAGAGATTCGGTTGCAACTCTGCTTTGCCAAAATTGCCTGAGAAAGAATTTTGTTATGGAGTGTCATCTAAAAGAAGGCTTTCATTTTAAGAGGGCAATGGCCCTTCCACAGGGTTTTACCAAAGGTGAAGCACAACCCACTGTTATTAAGGAAAGAATTTAATGATTACAAACAAGTTGATGTTTGGTGGCTAATTTCACTAGAAACATTATGAAGAAGCTTATAACCGTAGTCAATTTTGTGTTATATTTTTATATGTAATTAAGTTCTTGCAAGAGAAAAATCCCAGTTCCAACAAGCTATGTGAACAAAGTCAAAGTTGGATGCATTCATCACATGAAGAATTCATATATATGATTTTTTTTTCTTTTATTTATTTAACTTAACCTTTGATTAAAATATGAAAGCATGCGTTTGAAGGTTGACTGACTCTTTTTTAAAATAATATCAACCAAAATTGATCAAACTTAAGCACATAAAAAATCATATAATATTAGAGACTTAGTGAAAGGATGAGATATCAGAGATTCACGGTCATGGTCAGAAAACAAAAAGCCAAATGGTTGACAGTCAACAATCCCAACATGCTGCGCTCCATTCCCACCACTTGATAGATATATGACAAATATATACACTAAGATCACGGAATATGATTGAGGTACTTTCCCAATATAGTTTCATAGACAAATTGGTTTCGTCTTCCCAAGAAATTGTATATTTTTTTCAAAAAAATTGCAAATATCTTACAAAATATACACATGAAAAAATATGATTGATTTTCATGAAATACTTCATCACGAAGTTGCATGTTTCATATTTATCCTTAATATGAGATTCTTCCATATATTTACATGATATAAAAATAATTTTTGAACATAAACTTATCATATAATTAATAATCATAATTTAAAATGTAAAAATATAATAATAAAAAATATATAACTATATATATATTATATATATAAACAACCCCGAATTAATTAGTAGCAGACCATGTGTTCTATAGCCTATATTATATTAAGGGTCTCATAATTGGCCAACCGGATAGGCCGCCAGAACGAAGCTGTGGGTTCTCTGAACTCTGACTACTTATATATATATATAAATAGATCCAATTAAATCACCATCTCGAGAGAAACACAATTATGACTGGCTTCTCCAGTCGCTTGTGAAAGACTTTTTAGAATGAACAGAAATCTCCATCATAAAGATTAGTGCCTTTACTTATTAACCGTTACAATGTCCAAATCAACTGCTTAAATATATAGTCCCTCCATTCTTAAATATGAGTCATTTAAAACAAAAAAATTTATTTCAAATAGTTGTCGTTTTACAATACAGTATTTTTTTTTTTCAGTTTTATCTATTTTCAATTTTCTAAGTTATATAAATGCAAAGAGTAATATTTATAGTTAAAAAAAATATATATATTTTCAAGAGAGGGATAATTTAGTACTTTAGTTGATTTTTATGTTAAATTTTAGAAAATTTAATGTTATTCGTAATTATTGTGCAACATCCTTAAAAGACATGTACTTTTGAATGGATGAAATATGAAAATTCATCTTTTACAAAAGTATGTAGAATTCTATACCATGAACATCCGTCTTTTTAATCATTGAATTCTACCCCCTCCGTTTCAAATACATGTCGTTTTTAAAAAAAAAATTTATTCCAAAATAGTTGTCATTTTACAATATCAAAGAAATATTTATTATTTTTTTCCAATTTATCCATCCTAAATTTTCTAAGTTATATAAATGAAGAGAGTAATATTTATAGTCCCAATAAAAATATATAGTTTCAAGAGATGGATAGTTTAGTAATTTGATTATTTTTTATGTTAAAATTTAGATAATTTAATGATATCCTTAATTTTTTGCAACATCCTTAAATGACATGTATTTAAGAACAGAGGGAGTACAAATCATCCATTCTCATCAATAGTAATTCAACAATAAACATGCATAGTAATTTTAAACCATATGATAAGGAGTACTATAAAAAAAATAAAAAGTAAGATAAATAACACTATAAACCGGTGCACAGTTAAACTGAGATATAAGGTTATTTGATGTGAACCGTCTTATGCCATCCTAACACTAACCCATTTGAATGTAAAGACAGAATTTTAGGATTGTTCATTATTATATGTTTATATATCTGTCAATTATAAGTTTCTGTGATTGCTTCTCTATATCCTTTCAGATGTGAAGATCCGCATTTGACAAATCCTATCATGCTAAGCTAAACTATAATTCTATATATACACAGAAAGAGAGGCAGCAGAAACACAAGCTATAGCAATGGCTTCTCTTCTCCTCTTCATCACCACCATTCTCATCTCCTCTCTCTTCATCATCATCTTCTCCATTGCCAACCAGAAGAATAACAAGAGTAAAGCTCACCACCTTTCTTTACCACCAGGGCCAAGAGGGTGGCCAATCATTGGCAACCTCCTTCAGCTCGGCACCAAGCCACATGAAACACTACACGCCCTCTCTAAAACCTATGGCCCTCTCTTACGGCTCCGCTTCGGCTCCGTCACCGTCGTCGTCGCTAACACCGCTGACGTTGCCTCTCAGTTCCTCCGCACTCTCGACGCCAACTTCTCCAATCGGCCACCAAACTCCATCGCCGAGCATTTTGCTTACAACTACCAAAGCCCGGCGTTTGTCCCTTATGGTCCTCGCTGGCGCATGTTCCGCCGCTTGTGCACAACCCATCTCTTCTCCACTAAAGCTCTCGACGACCTGCGCCACGTCCGAGAGGAGGAGGTGGCGCTGCTAGCTTGTAAGTTCGTGCAAACCAAGGACACTAACACTAGTGTGGGTGTGGAAGTAGGAAAAGAAGTAGATGCTTGCGCTGCCAACGCCCTAACAAGAGCCCTGTTTAAGAGACGAGTGTTTGAAGAAGAGAACGGACCGGATGGTGGAGAGTTTAAGAAAGCATTAGAAGAGGTCTTGAAGCTCTCCGCCGCTTTCAACGTCGAGGATTTCATCCCATTCCTCAAGGCATTGAACGTGCGTGGGTTTGTGACTAGACTGAAGAAGGTTCATCATTGGTATGATGACACCTTAACCAAAATCATGGAGGAACACAAGACTAAGACGAAAATTGTAAGTGGAGGTGAAAGTGAAGGTAAAGATTTTCTTAGCATGCTCCTAGGATTAAAGAAAGGTGGTAATGGTGATGAAGTAGCTGATAATAAGCTCACTGATACTGACATCAAGGCCTTGCTCACGGTGACGTACTACTTATCCTATAAACAATTATCTAAGTTTCTAATTAAATAAATAAATGATTATATAATTGTTACTTAAGAGATTTGAATGAATGAGTTTGCAGGACTTGTTCACTGGAGGGACGGACACGACGTCAAGCACTGTGGAGTGGGCGCTGGTGGAGCTTATCCGGCACCCGGACATCCTCACTGCTGCCCAAAAAGAGTTAGATTCTATTGTCGGCCGGTCTAGGCTCGTGTCGGAGCTCGACCTGAATAACATCCCGGTCTTGCAAGCCATCATCAAGGAGACGTTCCGGCTCCACCCGCCGGCCCCTCTCTTGATCCCACACACAGCCTCCGAGGCATGCGAAGTGGCTGGCTACCATGTCCCGCAAGCGGCCACCCTTCTGGTTAACGTGTGGACCATATGCAGAGACCCAAATGTCTGGTCTAGTCCACTGGAGTTTGACCCAAGCCGTTTCCTTCCCGGCGGGAAGAACGCTGAGGTGGACTTAAAGGGGAGCCACCTCGAGCTGATACCGTTCGGTGCCGGCCGCCGGATATGCCTCGGAATGCGGCTTGGGCTGAGGATGACGACGTTGCTAGTGGCCAGCTTGGTGCATGGCTTTGATTGGGCTTTGCCTGATGGGCTTACTCCTGAGACTTTGAACATGGACGTTGAGTTTGGGCTCACTTTAGAAAGAAGTGTGCCTTTGGTGGCACGGCCCATCCCAAGGTTGGCCCATGAAGCCTATGAAGTCTAGTTTCCCGTTTTTCTTGACTTGTTGGAGATGCTTAAATACATATATGGAAAAGTTCGAATATTTTCCACGCAACAAGTAGATTACATAAATAAATAAATGAACCAGAATAAAAGGATTGCATTTGAATAATAATATGTGTGTAGAGCAGTTTGCTCCTTTATGATTTATTAATAAAATTTATTGAATTTTAAAGTGCATTATATAACTTAATTTATATATTGGCAAGAAGCCAGCCTACTAAAATATAGTGAGATATAAGTAGATTAAATAAAACTGTAGTATAATTAAAACCACCTCCACTTTTTAAGAGAGTGGTTACCCATTTCTTTTCTATGTAAGTAGTTAAAGATTCAACTTTAATAATAATTAAAAATTTATAATATATCCATATATATATATATATATATAATGAAAAAAGTTTTATATGGCGATTATCAGTGGCAGTTTAAGAGAAAATTGTTACAATGTTTAACTAATTATTAGATTGAAAAATCTTATAAGTGAGAATTTGTAATGTTTGATCATTTTAAAATTATTTAAACTCACACATATTGAGGTTTATTATATACAAACTAAACATCATCTGCGGACATTCATACTGAAAGAGAGAAGGTAGATGAGAGAGTCAAACACTAATCGATGAGAAGAAAGATTGCAACATGAACAATAACAATACCAAAGGATTGTGTTGACTGAAAAAAACGAGTGAGAGAGTATTTGTTTTTTTATTTCTTCTCCTCTAAGTCTAATAGAAATAAATTTAAATGATTATGATTTGTTGAAATATTATGCATCTAATGGATGGTTCAGATAAAATTACTCTGCATCCCACTTGACACTGTTGAATTCATAATTACAGTAATTAACTTAGGCGCACTGTAAACAGCTTGAATTTGGTGACATGCATGAATTTGGATTTCAATTGAACGGTTCATTATGAACGTGTGTGTGTATATATATATATATGCATGTATTCTCTTGCCCATTATATATAAAGAATTACCATACGGCAGACACCGTCTGGAAAGATGAAACTAATTGACATTCCCGGCCTCCTCTTTCAGAAATATCCTATAGTCCCGGTGGGACAAATTTTAAAAATTTCATTATATTTATAATATATATAAATAACTTTCAATGGTCTCTTAATATGTATATATATGTACGTATATATATGCATGGATATAATTTTGTGGTTTTAGTTGCTAAAATTAGAGTAGGCGTCAATTTAAAGTTGGAGAGATTAAAAAAAATTAAAAATTAATAATTTTATGTTAAGGGAGGTCATATGTTCAAATCTCTCCCCCGACAGTACTGTTCCCGATACTGTTTATATACTGTTCACTCGGAATTCTTATATTATTTTTGTACTGTACATACACTGTATATCAGGCTCCCGTATTGTTCAGTACTGTTGTACTGTTTATATTCATATAAAATGGCGCTTGTCACCTATTATTCAAAAAAAAAAAAGTTTTTGAGAGAGACATTTTTTATTCTCATTTATGAAAACTCAAATCTCCAAGCAAAATCATTTTATTCTGTTGGCTGGTTAGGGAAAACAAAATTCTTACTCTTGATAATCTATTCAAAAAAGATTGCAATCCAAACACCATTGACATATGCATTCTATGTCATAATAGCTCGGAAACATTGAAACACCTTTTTCTAGATTGTAAATTTTCAGAGC
Organism: Dioscorea cayenensis subsp. rotundata; assembly: GCF_009730915.1. Classification (NCBI taxonomy): domain Eukaryota; kingdom Viridiplantae; phylum Streptophyta; class Magnoliopsida; order Dioscoreales; family Dioscoreaceae; genus Dioscorea; species Dioscorea cayenensis. The sequence goes on from NC_052483.1 coordinate 2,126,028, forward strand.
GTATTTGGTCCTTTTTCAGACAAATCCTTGATATTGAGTCTTTTCCATCCTCAGTATCCAATATCTGAACCAACTGGATCCCCTCATTAACTTCTTCTCTTAAGAACTTATGGGATCTCTGTTCTAGAGCCATTATTTGGAATATTTGGTTGGAACAAAACAATCGCATATTTAACCTTAATTGTTTACCTATTTTTTCAATATTATACAAGTATGCTAATATACTGCTCTCCTGGCTTTCAATAGATTCCGAGTCTCATCAACTGGAAACTTCAGAGGTTTCCCAGAGAATCAAGTGCTCTCTCAACTTCCTGAGCACTAGACCTACAGATCTTATCTGCGATTCGGCACACAGTACTAATCTGGAGTAGTTCTACTCTATTTGTTGTTGGGCAGGCCTGTGTCTCTAGACGGTAGCCTTCGCCGATCCAGCTTATTTTCTTTACTCTTGTTTTTCGTCTTTGCTTTGGTACTGTTCCGCTCGCTGTTTTCCTCATCTGTCATGAGGATTTTAGCCCGTTTTTATTTTAATTTTTCATATTTGTTGTTTCTTCTTCGTTGTATTTCTTTGTATTCTCTTTTTATTTAATAAATTTGTGGTTTATCTACTTTATTAAAAAAATTATGTTAAGTAAAGTAATGATAAAATAGTTAAAATAAAATTTAAATATAAGATGAGTAAAAAAAAAAAAATGTTTGGATGGATGATATTGAGATTGATAAGAATTTTTGGTTTTTACCCGTTTTATACAACTTTCTTTTTTGTCTTACTTTAAAATTATATATATATTCCAACAAATATCAATTTGCAATTTTTCAATGACTTGTGGAACATGTTGTCCAACATGTATGATGAAAGTGGGACATTATAAAAAAGGTTAACCGAAAAGAAGGAATTCTATCAGTGGGTTGTGGGACATCCGAAAACGAAATATAAATATTCTAGAACAAACGTGACCTACGTGCATAAATTTATGTAAGTAATTATTTCTCTTTTTACATATTAAATACAAATTAATATTTTTCCTTGGAAGACTAATATTATGGCCATTATCGCCAAACTAAGATGCTAAATACTAAATTAACACTAATCCAAAATTTCCTTATTACATAAAAAAAATTGGATTTTTTTAGAAAATTAATCAACTAAGAAATTTTTTTTTAAAATGAATCTGAGTAAAGATTTTCATTTAATTAATTAGCACGTTATTTATTTGATTGCTTACTATTTTTGCTAATTGTAATTTTTAAAAAAAGAAATAATAAATAAAAACAAATAAGACATATTTTTAGCATTTTCTTTGCAATCATGACATTGAGACTTTATTTTTTATTTTTCAAAAAACACACAAAAATAAAATTAAATAAATATGATAATTAAGTGAATATTTAGAACACTTTTGACAAACTTAGATATTCGATCATTTTTTCATATATAAAAAAGGAGTGCACATCAAAATCACAAAAAATTTTATCCTTATTTTATATTATAGTAAGATATCGAGTAGGTTGACACCTATAATATTGAAAATATGAAAATATATAATTATTTTATTTAAAGAACTTAGGAAGATGAAAAAATTCTAAAATAAATAAAATAAAATAAAATTCAAATAAGTTCTTAATAATTAAATAATATTATTAAAAAACTAAATTATGTTGTTAGTGATAATTCATTCTTAAAAAATATTATTGATGCATATGACCAAATAAAATAGATAAAATGACAATTACTTAAATAAAGGTCTAACTATTTATTTCACATATAAAACATAAAACATCATACACTATTTATTTATTTGTTTGTTGAGGTAAACTGATGTTATCAGAGGAAGAGGACGCCGATCCTGAAGCCTCACACTTTAACAGAAAAAGAGTCATGATCTTTATGGTAAAGTGGCAAAGCAGGATACACTCCAATATATATATATATATATATATCTAGACACACACGTACACGAGCTTGGGTTGATTATAAAAGTAAACTATAATAAGCTAAGCTATGTGTGCATTATATAGCTGATAGCAGGTAAATTTTTTTAATGAGTACCTAAGTTTGGTCTTATATTAGTTTGAGCACTAACTTTCAATTTGTATCAAAACGAGCATAAAGTTTTAATTTTGTTTCTCCGTAGCAATTGGGGAGATTTTGGTTATAATCGAGTGGACGTTGAGCTGGGAAATATGATGTAGACACCTTGGAACCAAGTCAAGAACTATCCACATAATCAACCAAGTCTGAAAGGGATGAAAAATAAGGAAGGGGAGGAAGGAAAAGGGATGATGATGTGGAAGCCAATTAGGCTACGTGTATAAGTTGATGATGTGGACATGTGTCGAGTTGGTTCTCGGGTGTCCACATCATATTTACGACTTTTCACGCTCGGCGATGATAACCGTAATCCCCAATTGCCCTCGCCGAGAAACAAAATTAAAACTTTGTGCTCATTTTGATACAAATTGAAAGTTAGTGCTCAAACTGATATAAAGCCAAACTTAAGTACTCACTTGAAAAATTTACCCAGCTGATAGCTCTATATAATGCACACATAGACTGTCACCAAGGAAACAAAAAACCATAACCATGGCTTCTCTTCTCCTCCTACTTACAACCCTTCTCATCTCCACTATCTTCATCATCTTCATTCTTCATCTCCATTTCTAACAAAAAGAACAAACCAACAAAGCTCCATTGCCACCAGGCCCAACAGGCTGGCCAATCCTCGGCAACTTCCTTCAGCTCGGCTCTAAGCCACAAGAAACACTACACGCCCTATCCAAATTAAAACCTATATATTGCCCTATCTATAGGCTCCAGTTGGGTTCTGTCACTGTCGTCGTTGCCAACACTGCCGACATTGCTTCGCAATTCCTCCTCACTCACAACGCCAACTTTTCCAACCGACCACCAAACACCATCGGTGAGCACATGGCCTACGACCATAAATCCCCGGGGTTCATTCCCTACTGCCCTCGTTGGAGCATGATCCGTCTCTTGTCAAATACCCATCTCTTCTCCACTAAAGCTCTGGACGACCTGCGCTACGTCCGAGAAGAGGAGGTGTACATGTCACTGTTAGCTTTCAAGCTCGTGCAAGCAAAGGACACTAGTATTAGTGTCTGTGTGGAAGTAGGGAAAGAGTTGAATGTGTTAGAATTGGAAGAAAAAAAGAAAGAAAGAAACAGAGTTCACACAGAGATACAAATATTACTAAGAAGCAAGATACTCTATATTGAAGCTTGTTGAAACATAATGCAAAGATTCAAATATAAAGACTCCTAAGTTGACTCAGTCCCTGACACAGCACACAAACATTAAAAGAAAGACAAAAGACAAAAGATAAAAAGCACAAATTAACATCCAATCGTAGCCCAGCATTCCTTGAGTTGTCCAATCGGATTTCAGCAGGATCTTTGACAAGTAAATGGTCAGCTAATCAGAGGTATAGAGTAACCATTCCAACAGAATGCTTGCGCTGCCAATGCACGAACAAGAGCCCTGTTCAGGAGACGAGTGTTTGAGGTGGACAATGGCTCAGACGTTGGAGAGTTTAAGAAGGTAGTAGAGGAATTCTTAAGGCTTTCCAATGCTTTGAACGTTGAGGATCTCATCCCATGGATCAAAGCACTGGATGTGCATGGCTTTGTTTCTAAGCTGAAGAGGCTTCACCGTTGGTACGATGACACCTTAACCAAAATCATAGACGAGCACAAGAATAAGCCTAAGATTGCACTTGAAGGTGAGGGTGAAGCCAAAGATTTTCTTAGTGTGCTCTTAAGGTTGAAGGAGGCTGATATTAAAGATGAAGAAACTGTTAATTATAAGCTCACTGACACCGACATCAAGGCCTTGCTCACGTGTGACCTACTAGCTATTTAATTATCCTTTAAACAATTAGTACATTTTAAAGAAAAATTGAAAATGAACAAGATTTTTTGTAAATAATGAATTCTCTTTTCAACGTGAGAAGAGAGTTCAACTCTTATTATATTTATAGACTTTGTTACAACAAAAAATAATACATGGAAAAGAAGGAAAATAGGAATTCAAATCAATCATACAAAGAATGGAAAAATAAAATTGGAATCAATCAATTCCTATCTTCGGTTGTCACTTGCCATTATTTTTGTCCGCCACTTGTCGTGAATAAAAGAGATAAATCCTCTTGTTCCAACTTACTATTTTGAGATGATTTGAGTCTCCATACAATCCCTTGAATTATTCTCATAATTAGGAATGACATCCTTGAATTGATCAGCTTCCTTATAATCTTTCTTAATACATTTCTAATTAATTAACTGATTACTTGATAATTAAGAGATTGATTAAATGAATGGATGGGTTTTTAGTAGGGGTGAGCAAAACCGGGTACCCGACCCGATTTTTAAAACCGGATCGGGTACCCGGTTTTTCGGATCGGCAAAAGCTTGACCCGTATCCGACCCGGTTTAAACCGGATATTAAAAACCGGGTACCTGATTTAAACCGGATCGGATATCGGATATCCGGATCCAAATTAAGTTTCATCTACTCCATGGATTTTTTTTTTTTATATAACCACATCAACATTCATAAAAAAAAACAAATATGAGAAACTTGTAACTTATAAAGAGGATTAAAACCTTACATTATTCTCCCCACAAAAAAATTCAAAAAAATAATAAAGAGTTTCACCGATCTTAGACATAAAGATTTGAAAATTTTTTCCTTTTACTTTTAACCCCATAAGAGTTTAAATTTATTAATATGTATATATATATAACAATAATAATGTAACTATATAAGTAACTCTTTAAGTATTTAAACAAGGGATTTTAATTTTTTTTTTCTACTTACATCCTTGTAAAATTTTAAATTTATTAATATATATATAATAAATTTAAATTTTATATGGTCTAAAAAGTAAAAAAGAAAAGAAAAATATCTTAAAGGGTTTTAAATGAGGGATTTGGAAAAATTTAAACTAAAGGGTTTAAATGAGGGATTTGGATTTTTCTTTTTACTTTTTTTAAAACCATATAAAAATTTAAATTTATTATATCTAATTATATATCTATATCTAATTATATATATATATATATAAATGAATATATTAAAAACCGGATCAGATTCGGATACCCGGTTTTTAATTTCTCCCGACCCGTATCCGATCCGGTTTTCACCTTAAAAATTCAGACCGAGTATCCGACCCTCTTTTTCGGATCGGGTACCCAAAAAATTCGGGTAAAAAAACCGGATATCGGATCGGATCATCGGATCCGGATTTTTTTGCTCACCCCTAGTTTTTAGGACTTGTTCAATGGAGGGACGGGCACGACATCAACCACGGTGGAGTGGGCTTTGGTGGAACTTATCCGGCACCCAGACATCCTCGCCGCTGCTCAGAAAGAGTTAGATTCCATTATCGGCTTGTTTCGGCTCGTGTTGGAGCTTGACTTGAATAACATGCCACTCTTGCAAACCATCATCAAGGATGCTATGATCCTGGGGTTTGGTCAACTTGTGGACCATATGCAAAGTGGTTGGCTACCACATTCCCGAAGCAACTACCCTTTTGGTCAACGTGTGGACCATATGCAGAGATCCTGGGGTTTGGTGTGGACCCCGCCCAAAGCTTGATTAGATTAAAAAAAAAAAAGCATTGTTTCCCCCACTTATTCCCTATCCTTTTGTCATGTGGCTCTCCAATCTAGTGGTAATGAGGAATTCCCAGAGGAATTCATGGGTTTCCATCACATCTGCGCTTTTGATATTTGAGCCTTTTTTAACTTCATTGTTTTTTTCTTCCGCTCTTGTGCTTCTTCTTCATTTCTTTGTCTTGTAAGGGAGGTTGCTAGCTAGAAGATTTTTGAAGCTTGGTTTTCAGCTGGGCTATCTTTTCAACACTCTCTTTTCCGGCCATCGTAGTAAGCCCCTAGCCATTCTTGGTTAAATTCTTTTAGTAGTGTTGTTTTTGGTAACTAAAAACCATGACTTGTGGAATAGCATGTTAGCTCTTTTTATTTAGAAACCTTGGCATGTTGATGGCTAAATTTGGAGTTGTTCATGCTTGTTGTTCTCTTAGTTCATAGCTCAAAATTGTTGTTGAAATCCTTGGAGCTTAGTGTTAGCTCAAGGGCTTGTGCTTAACCATCCTTGTTTTGAGAAAGGTTTGGCCTTGGCATTAGTTTAATGAGTGTTAAGTTGCTTGTTTCTTGCTCACCCAAGCATGGTGGAGATTTTTGGACCTTATTTGAGGGTAGAACCAACATGCTAAAAGCCTTGCATATTGTGTATGTTTCCATGTATATATATATATATATATATGTGTGTGTTTTATATATGTATTGGTTGTATAAGTAGATATGTTTTTTCTCTCTTAGTTTGGTTCTACAACTTTTGTTGTTGGTGGAGTGGTTTTGTAAAGTTGATAGCATTATTGTGTTAATGTGTCTAAAGACTAGAGCTTGGTTGTGAATCTGCAGAAATGTTTTTGATGTTAATGGTTTGCATATTTTTGTTTTTATTAGTCAAGGCATTGTAAGAGAATGAGGGAAGTTTTGTAGTGGAATGTGTTTAGAATTGGATGGTGGAGATGTTCTCATCAAGTTAAAAATATTAGTTCAAGGCAAATGTCAAAATGAGTGGAGGTTAAGCATTGGATCACTTTAAATTTAATCATGTTAATTATTTAAGCTTTTCGGTGTGTTTTTAAATTCCTGCATGAGTGCATGCAAGACAATTATTGTCATTTATTTTATTTTTATTTTTATTTTTTTATTTTTTTGGTTGCTCTCTAGAAAAATGCTTAGGGTAATACTTGATGAGTGTTTAAACTTGCGATTAGAGTAATTTTTGTTTTTAACTATGGTAAATCATTGGATTTTAGGATCGTTTTTAGGGAGTGGTCTTGGATCTCATTTTTTTGGGCTTAAGGTAATATCGGGTAAGTAATCTCACCGATAACTCCGTGATTTTAAGATTTGAGAAATTATTTTATTCTCGTAAAAAATAATTATCTAGTATTTTGTTATTTTTATTTTGAATATCTATTATTTTGTTAATATTGAAAATTATTTATCTGGAATATGTATTTTGAAGTATTTTCTTTAATTAATTATTTCTATTTAGTTGTTGACTTGGTAAATCTAAATTGGTGTAATGCTAATTAAATAATTGCTATTCTTTTTAACTTGGTTATTAATTTATTATTTATTCTAAGTGTGTGGTTACATTCAAACGATTACTTCGACATTTATAAAATTCGTTTGTTTGTAGGCATGGGTTGATGATTCTGCTATCTTTTGAATTGACTTAGTCAATTCCTTTATTTATTTATTTATTTATATAAGCATTTAATTTAGTTTTGAAGGAGCTGGTGTTTTGAATAATTTTAAATACTTCATGTGCTTAAATTTTTATATTTCATTTATGGTTATCGATTTATTTTCCCTAAAGTGAGATTTTGATATTTATTAGTATTTCTGAATATATATGAACTTGAGAAATTTTAGAAATTTCGAACTTGTACTCTGTAAATATTTTTGTATCTCGAATATTTTGGTCTCCAAATGAACGATATGCAACCCCTGTCAATGGGGGTTAAACCCCGACCTTTGTCGAAACAAGTAATTTTTGGGAAAAATGAGACTGCAGCTTTTTACGACCGTGTCCGCTCGGTGAAAATAATCAACGGCCACCGGTATTCGATCTCGGGTCACGGAGGGTAAATAAATGATATTTGTTATTTTTGGCTCGGATACATTATGAGGATAAACAAATGACCTTTTGTCACTTACGGTGAATTTGGAGACATACTCTTGAATTGGTTATTTTTGGGTTTGCCTTTTTGATTTTTGAATTTACCAAAAAACAAATATTTGTCCTGCCTTGAAATTTTCTGTATTTTTGATATGTATTTATGGGTTTTGAATTCCGGTAAATCATATTTGTAAATATTCTTTATTATAATATTTCACTTTGTATTTTGTTTTGTTTAAATTATGTTTTGAAGACCTATGCTCATTTCTGGTGAATAATTATTCGCAGTTCAGAAACCTGGTGTTTTTTTTATTTTAGTTATCTTGAATAGCGTTACTACTTGAGAACTATACCTCTGTTGAACCATTTATTTTGTATTTGTTTAAACTATGTTTAAACTTTGAATTATTCTTAATATCTGAAATCGAGATTCGTAAAGCCTGTTGTTTTAAAACAATTTCTGGATTACTTACTGGGCTAGTGAGCTCATGGATTTGTTTTAAATCCTTTTCAGATCAAGAGTGGTAGACCGTGGTGGATCTTGAAAGACTACCTGTAGATGTTGCTTGTCCTGTGTAAAATTGTAGTCCTTATCATTGTCTATCACTATGTCCCTGTATTTTGTATTTTGGACTTATGTATCCCGATTTTGTGTACTTTGTAGAGTTTGTAATCCTGTAACTCAGTTGGGTTATTATAGTTTTACCTGTCCTGGATCAGATTTTGAGGCCTTGCGAGCCTATGGGGCTCAAGCCTTGTGGAGTGTCGCGCCGTTTGTCTGCGCAGCAGTGCAGTGAGCCGGGGTTCGACGTGACATTTGGTCTCGTCCACTTGAGTTTGACCCAATCCGATTCCTTCCAGGAGGGGAGAACGCTAATGTGGATGTGAAGGGGAGCCACTTCGAACTGATCCCGTTCGGCCCCGGTCGCTGGATATGCCTCAGAATGCAGCTTGGATTGAGGATGACGACGTTGATGCTAGCCAGCTTGGTGCATGACTTTGATTGGGCCCTACCTGACGGGTTTACTCCTACGACTTTAAACTTGGACACCAAATTTGGGCTAACTTTAGAACGGAGTGTTCCTCTGGTAGCCCGGCCCATTCCAAGGTTGGCCCATGATGCATATTCAATGGAGATTCTTATTTATCCTCGTCTTGCTTCTGGTCAAAATATAATTAATATTTTTTATTAAAAAAATTGCAAGTGTTGTATTTTTGTTGGTTGTGATTTATATAACGCAAGTATACGCTATCGCAAACAAATAATATAATGATAAGAGAGTATCGTTCCCACGAGGATTGAGTTTATTAATTACCAAACACTACAAGAAACTGTTGAATTAGAAATAGTAATTTAGCAACGGACTGGTTCTGTTGCGATTTAATAACCAATTAGCAACGGATTAGACCGTCGGTTACAATGTTACAAACAAAATTTAGGACCGTTTCGAAATTTAAAACGTAAATGCCATCGGTGGCTAATCCGTTTCTATTTTAGAAACGGATAAAATCTTCGTTTGTAAAGTACCAACGGATTTCTAGTCCGTTTGTAAAATAGTAACGGATTATATATCGGTTTCTAAAAATTAGCAACCGATTAAGAATCCGTTTGTAAAGTACCAACCGATTTCTACTCCGTTTCTAAAATGAAATTGAAGAGGTTTAATTTAGGAAATCTAATTCAAGGACTAGAAGAGAGAGAGAGCTAAGGAGAAATCAATGTCAAGAGATTTCTAGGGTTTCCGAGTTCACCTAGACTAATTCCACCTAGATCATCTAATTCAATCAATCAATGTTTGTTTCTTATGTTGTCATCAAATTTCCTAAATTACATATTGATCTTTCTCAAGCATCAATAGCATATTTCACTAGATAAGTTAACATCATCTCCGAGATAATCGTGAACCTATGGAACTCATTAAGCTCTAGAAATTTATAATGATGCATACAACCTCATAAATATCTCTATCTTATGATGATTGTACGATATTTCAACCAAGACCCTAATTCAATTATCACCCTCTCGGGTCTCAAATCAAATTAATATTCATGCAATTGGTGATCAAGCAATCACAAGCATTAAGCATAGATTAAAATATCCAACATAGTCTTGAAACAAGCATCAATTAAATTAAACAAAGATGGATCTAGGGTTTCATAGTCTGGCTACATCGTAGCCCTAGAAAAAGTATTTAGAACATAATAATTCCAAAGTTCGACATATAAATAAGGTTCGTAATTAAATAATCAAGGAAAAAAACTAAAAACTAAAGCTCGACAATGAATGCAGTCCGAATCTTGACTCCCGCCTCTTGATCTCCCAAAATTCTCCCCTTTCGACTCTCAACCCCTAGCCCCTTTTATAACATAAAATGGGGTAGCCTAGGCGCCAGAGATTGTAGCGCCTAGGCGCTATAGTTTCTATTTTTGCACCTCTTAATGTTGTAGCGCTCTACAGCCCCGCATGCTAGCCTAGGCAGCTAGATTTACGATTTGCTTGTTCCCTCTTTGTTGAAACTTTGCTCTTCTTTTCTCCAATTTTTGTGCCTTTTACATGTTCTTCCTTCGAATCATTCTCTTTCTTTCCTATAATGCAATAATACTAAAATTAGGAGTAAAATTTGTTTAAAATAATTCAAATTTAATTCATTATGAGTTAAAGAAGGCCTATATATTAAGTGCAAATTATACTCATCAAATTTTCAGTTTATAACATATCCTACTGCCTAAGCTTGGTTGGGTCTCTTAGCTTTGAGAGTATATGAATTTTAAGAATTGGTTAACCACTACAATTCATAATCATAGCACTGAGGAGAGTACTCTTTTTGCAATGGTACTTTGGAGGCTTATGGAGAAAAAGAAATCAAATAATTTGGCATCAAAACAGAGCCAATTCTACCCATATTATGCTGTCATCCAACCAATGGAATCAAGCCAAAGTTAAACACCTTTGAAACAACCACTTGTTATATGAACCACATGCTAGCAACTAGTGCAAGCCTCCAAACAAATGGATGAAATGCAATGTTGATGCAGCAATGAATAATTCAAGAAGAAGCCTTGGAATAGGATGTACCACTCTCAAGCCACTCCAATTTGCTCTATTTGGTTACAATATCTTTATGTTAAGCAATTGGTCGAAGGCACTCAGTTGGATCAAAGCTATAGGTTTGCAAAAGATTCAAATTGAGATGGATACTTTGACAGTGGTTAATGCTATTAGTTTCAAATATTTTAACTGTATAATTTTATTAGTAAAGTGTGTGTGTGTATATATATATATATGTATATTGTTTCAGGTTAACAAAAGTTAATTTGAAGACAACAATAAGACAGTTTGAGATCTCCATGTTTTTTTACTCAAGAGATCGGAGTGGCTTGAGATCCACATCACTATTAGACAGCATGGCAAATTTATTATACACTTCATCTCAATTGGCATTGCTAGTCATTTTTCTTCTTGTGGGCAATGAAAGAAGACATTGAAAATAAAGTAAATGAAAATAGTATTGCAAAAGTATAGGATAAATGAATTAAACTTTGCAAAAAAAAAAGTATATACATAGACCAAAGATCATTAAAGTGATACTGATAGTTTTATTTTAATGTAATATATATCTATAAAAATTTGACCCTCTTATTATTTTTGCATGCATATATGTGATGCAGTGGTATACTTGAAACCTGTTGATTCACGCTCGAATATCCGGTAACACGTTGTCCAACATCTATTGATCAAAGATAGCCAAGAATTAGGAAAAGAGTAAAATCTTATTACTCAATGAAAATGATGATCACAAGACTGATTTTCTCTTACTCGTAGGCTTACAATAAATAGACGAATGAAAATAACACTAAGAAAGGAGATAATTTAAAAATATACCAAATATGGTAAATTCTCAATTATTAACAAGAAATAAAAGCTTAACAAAATAAAGACTATTGCCACAAACGGCTCATAAATCAGAGATTTTTAGCCTAAGATATAACAAAATCAATTATTACCAAAAAGGATAAAATTAGGGTTTTTTAGGCCTAAATGATGGAATTTGCGCAAATTTTGGTATGACTCACGAGTTTGTGTCCCACAAACTTGTGACTTTTGTTCCTGGACCTGTTTCCCATCAAATAGACTCGGTAAAACCATAAAATCCCGTCGCCCGCCAAATTACAGAAATACCCTTGAATCGAACTTCTCCATATACGCACATACTAATTCATCTATACGCTAGTTATCAATATGCACATTAAAAATTTGCAAGATGGATATTTACTAAAGATTGCATTTTGGGAACGGATAGAAAATGAAGGAGGACAAAAGCACATGATAATGCTTTCTTTGAGCATTTGGTTTTTTTTATAGTAAGTAGTGTAAAATATTTTTTATTTGCATAATGCATAGCGTGTAGGCCTGCATGTTAATCAATTAGGTAGTATTTGGTGATAGAAGTGAAACAAAAATAAGCTATTATTCTTCACAATTAAAGACTAAACAAATCGAAAATAGGGGAGAATAGAATAAGCTAGTATAATACTTTAAATTTTAGGTTTTATTTTCTCGCTAATAATTAATCCATCTCAGAATTAGAGCGTAGTAGCTATTGTCAAGATCATTTCTCTCCTTCATAATATTTTTATATAATCAAACAAAACACATATTCAATTGTTGAGAATCAAAAATATCTCCTAGCAAATGGTCATGGAAAAAATCATCTAGTTTTAAAAGTTGTTGGCTTTAAGATTATTATCTTCAATTATATAAACAGTAGTTCTTTATGGACTTTGTTTTTAAACACCACCTAAAAATAAATCTGGGCGATGAATGTTTCCACTCGCCTCGCTCTGCTTCCTGTTTCAAAATTATTAGGAATGGAGCTTCAACTCTATTTTGGCATGACAATCGGGTCAATGGGGAGAAAGCACCCAAAAGGAGTTTGGAAAGAACCCTTCTTGGACTGTATTGATCCATGGATCTTCTTGAGAGACTTTTCTTCTTCTTTTTTTTTGGATTTGGAGTGATTTTTTCACTTTGCTACCTAGGAAACAATCTCTCCTCTCTTGTCCTTAATTTCGGATTGTCTTAATGAGAGTGAGGATGAGAGAATCTGGATCCTAAAATATAACAAGATCTTTTCAGTGAAATCTTATTACAGGTTCCTTATAGATGGGGACCTCAGCCCACTTCACCTGGTCCGGAGAGTGGGATGCCCGAGCAAAATTACACTTTTTTATTGGCTCGCCAGGATAACATAATCCTGACCCTTTCTAATCTTGCCAAAAAAGGTTGTAATATTCATTACGCTACGGATATTTGTGTTCTATGTCACAAAAATTCGGAGTCGGTGGAGCATCTCTTACTTCAATATGAATACTCTACCCAAATCTACCTCCATTTCAAGCAAATAATAGGAGTACATTCTCTGCCAAGGAACGTTCCCGATATTTGGATTTCCTAGATCCACGCTCTCCAAGACCAACTTCGTCCCCTCTAGGATCTCATTTCTAGGGCTATCACCTGGAACATTTGGTTGGAAAAGAAACAATCTGATCTTTTAATTTGCATATTAGCGCCTTCCTTTCGTTTGCTATTCTAAAAACTCTACATTTGCTTCTTGCTTGGTCTTTTGCAGTTAGAGATTTTGACCAATGCTTCCCTGGTGACTCTATCCAAATCCTTCGGTGCTCCCTCGATGTCTCGAGCGCCGCACGAAAGCAACTCGGCTGGGCGCACTAATTCCTTCCCAGCTGAGTGATTCACTCTTCAACTTTTGAAGGCTCCCGACTTCTGAGGATGAACCCTCACCTTCTTAGATACTTTCTTTTTAGTTTTGGTTTGTTGTTAGTGTTTCAATCTTTGGCATCACCCTCCGTGACCGCAACATTTTCCCGTAGTTTGCTTCGATGGTTTTCGCTCATCTTCTTTGCTATGCGTTTATTTTGGTTTTTCTTGTTTTGGGCTTGTTTGTTCCGCTTTCTTTTCATTAAATTTATGGTTTATCCACTTTATTAAAAAAGGAATATATATCTCCTAGCATTTGATACAATAATTTAATGAAATTACAAACATCGACATAACCCTAAATATGAGTATATATATGTGAGTGTGTGTGTGTAAATATATATATGTGAGTCATGCTATTTTTAAAAATGTGGAAAATATTCAAGCTGGTGGAGAATATGTCTATTAGAGAGAGAGAGAGAATGAATGAAAGTGGATCAAGTCCATTAGCCTTGCACAAGTATACTATGCACATAGTATATAACCTTGACACATGTAGATATACATATACATCTAACATCCGAAAACCTCAAAGGTGGCTCTCACGCCTCGAGTTTGGGTAACACGAAGAGATGCTTGATCACACGATGCCTTCGTGAGTCACCACCGACCCTCTGCAGGGATAATAGTGAATTGACACTATTTGAGCCGTATATAGCATCCGGTGAAGTATGCATCTACACCAATGTGTCACCCTCATACTTCGACCGTACGTTTGCAGCAATCAAGAGCCCCAATCATCGCACGTTGAAGAAGAATAGCAAAAAGTGATCGCTACACCAAGGCATTCGCAGGATCGAACATCAAAACTGAGCAACCTCCTTAATGGTGGAAGTCACACGTGAACCTCATCCTCGGCACATTGACTTGGCAACGAGTTGTTTCTTGGTCTTCCAAAGACGAAGAGAAAACCAAGAAAAATACATTAACCAATGCGAGAAAGTCGATCATCGGAGAACTCACTCGCATAGAATCAATAGGCAGTGTAACTAAAGAATGGATTATGGGTAGAACGTGCACACGATACAACGCCACTAAAGATATCATATTACTCGAAGAAAATAGAGCATAATGAACGTAAGCTGGGTACCGCGAACGAACCTGATTGAGAATGTGAACAAAGATGGGATATGTCGATAGTATCATCCAAGTAGACTAAACCGCCAACCGATGCTCGATAACGAATGATCGGATAAAGGGAATCCCATCGAGAACTAATGTTGTGTATGATTAGCTCCATCTCGTGATAGCTTAGTGATGTGCTCATCGGGTCAAACTCAGAGCGAGAAAATAGATCTGAGTGTATGTTGAGGAAACCAGTAGTGCCAGAATGAGAAGTGATCTCGATACCTTGGAAAATAACGAGTCGATTCTAGATTAATCATCATCGATATTAAGGGATAATTATAAATAAGATATCTACTCAAATATGGATTGATTTAATATTTTTATTTTAAATTTTTTTATTAAAGCGGATAAGTTGTTTTTAAATTTTATATTTTAGATATATATTTTTATTAGACTTATCATACACAATCTTGATAACAATCAAATTTTAGCATATCTAAAAAATAATAATAATGATGATAATAAATATAAATATAAATGACACAACCCCTCTCTTAAAATCTTTACTTCTCTTTCACAATCTCTTAAAAAAAGTTTTAATTTCCCTCTCCTTTCTCTATTTTTATAAATCAAGTAGTGAAATTCAACTCTAGGTTGTTTGTAAATTCCACTAATCGGTGAGTTTTTTTATTTACTCAACCTTTTTCAAGTTTATGTTTTATCTTTCCTTGTAGAGATTTTCTTTCCTATTTGTTTTATACCTAATCTATTTAATTTTTTTAATTAATTGTTTAATTATTTATTACAAAATAATTGTTGGATATTTATTTAACTAGTTATTTATTATGAAATTTAATGTAAATTTATTTGAAAAATTATTAGATATTTGTTTAAAGTGATTTTGTGAAAATTTAGATTATTCATTAAATTATTTTTAAATTGTTTATTTTTATCTTGAATTATGGAGATTTTCTCTCTCTTTCTTGTTCTATACCTAATCTAATTTAATTTTTTAATTATTTGTTTAATTATTTATTCTAAAAATTTGATAGTTGAATAATTGTTGGATATTTGTTAAATATTGTTCAATATTTGTTTG